>NC_081181.1:134387291-134678315 GCF_029867415.1 Vicia villosa | reverse complement strand
TGTTCCACCGGATATCTGAATGAGACAAAGACATAATCCTGCGAGACCAATGCATTCTTTGTTCATTTCTCAACACTGATCGGGGAAGATGAAATGTAAACCACCTAGCCAGTAGTGGTATACAGCACATGAGAGTTCCTCGTTTCTTCATGGTACGAGTGTGTAGAGAATGTAGAATGTCTCCCAGCAATGTTGGTACCCGGGTTACGGATTAGGAAAAGGTTGATGATGTGTACACTTATGAACTGGTCGGGATTTGGGAATAAAACCAACCCATAGATCAAAAGTGCCATAACTTCCTCAAAAGCTGGATAAATTTTGTTTTCTAGCAATAGTCGAGCCTTTTCCAATAAGAACTTGGCAAGTAAACCCTTAATTCCACTCTTTGTTTCCCAATTGGACTCGATTTCTGATTTCCGCAGATGTAAAGCAGCAGCAATGACTTCAGGTTTTGGAATCCTTTCTAAACCAGTGAAAGGTAATTGATTTCGAACAGGCAATCCAATTAGTTCAGAGAATTCTTCCAAAGTGGGTACCAACTGGTAATCAGGAAAGGTAAAGCAATGATGTTCAGGGTCAAAGAACTGGAACAGGACCCGTATCATGTCTTCTTCAAATTTTGAGGTAACCAAATGGAGTAGGTGACCATGCTTTTCAGTGAATTGAACATTCCTGGGGAATTCTGACACTAAGTCTTTTAGTTCAGATGGTACCGTTGAGATGTTGATTCGGATGTAATCTTTGGTGGCGGGAGCCATTACCTGCAAAAACAAAGGTAAACTCTTTGATCCTTGAAGTGTTTGGTGCAAAAATGATATGCTTATGATGCAAACATGTGGCACACAAAAACAAATCAAACAATAGCCTTAGGTTTAAAGGTTTGTATGGAGCTGATAGGTGATACCCTCCCCACTGAAGTTGTGTTGGTTAAAACCTGTCCTAGAATTGGATTCGGGTTCTATGATCCTTGGAAGTAACATCTCAATACGGCGCTCGAGCGGCCGATCAAAATATTCCTCGAGGATAACTAACTTCGATCAATTTCAAAGCTAGCCACTTAAAAGGCCACAAGTCAAGTTCAACTAAAAAGGTTCTAAGACAAATTAGTGTTTAATGACACTTCGGAAGCCTAATATACTCCTTGATCGTTTTCAAGGGACATCAGTATAAACTAAAGTATCGCACTAACGATGACTACCAGATCAACCGTATCGGTACATGCCGTACAGTTTCCTTGGTCTAATGTCATATACTTAAGGTATCTCGAGATTCGGGTTAGAATCTTTCACACAAGCAAAATACCCAAGCAAGCCTTTGAAAAATAGAGCAATCAAGTCAAACAATTGAAAACATCGAAGTGATCTATTCTCTTAAGGTAACCCCTTTTGAAAACATTTTGTTTTTTGAAAGTATCTCCCCAGCAGAGTCGCCAGTTCTGTGGACCTCCGATTTTTTTTAATACCGGGCCATACCTCTGATCTGTAGAGATACGTGAACTGACTCTTTTTTGTCGCTTAATGCTTTCGCATTTTGAAAATTCACAGAGTCGCCACCGACCTTTTATTTTATCCAATTAAGGAAAGGTTTATAAAAGACACAGAAAAAAGACCTTTAAGAAATTCTGGGTAAGGGGGTAGGTTATACAAAGGGAAGGTGTTAGCACCCTTTGTATCCATGGTTATCCATGGGCTCTTAAGTTTGCTTAGCTCACTTGTTTTTCGATCACTTTTCAATTGCTCTGAAATTGCTCATATGTGGTTTCAAATACCTTTGTAAATTGAATTTTGTAATGATCCGTGTGTGGATGTATACAAAATGCTTGTTTATCTTTCGAAAGATGTTTTGAAAAGAACGTTAACTTTGTAATAATCCGTGTTTGGATGTATACAAAGTATTGTCTTTTTTGAAAGTTTTGAAAAATCAACAGTGTATAAGAATTTTGTTTGTTTTGATTTGAGCAAGCAAACTAGGAGGTCTACCCTGAGTTGTAAGGTCTTTATCCTATTTCCTTTAAAAATCTATCCTTTCACCGGATATAAAAGCAAGGTTCGATTTTGTACTCAAAACAGTAAAATTTGACTTTGATTTTGAAAGATTGAAAAGGGATTACCTTAAGAGGTGCAAGTGTGATTGTGATTGGATTCAGATATTTATCTTTGAAGTTAGTGATCTAACGGTTCAATTTTATCTTTGACATACACGCAGTTTATATGTGCTGGAAATTAAAGTGCGGAAATGTAAAGTGCGGAAAGTAAATCTACGCTATTACATCGATTGTGCGGGAAATGTAAACTAGCCTATTTACATGAATTTGACATCCTATACATTTATCTAGGAATTTAAATTGCAAGAAAAAATAAAAGGCATGTTTTTGGATTTTTTATGATTGGTTTTAATTATAATTAATGCATGATTAATTAAATTAAAAAGATGAAAATAGATTTAAACCTAGAAATTAAGTTTAAAATATGTACAAAATATTTGTTAATTAATTTTAAAACAAAACTAATTTTTTTGGAATTTTTGAAATTGATTGGAAATTGATTAAGCTAATTAATACATAATTATACAAATAATTATACAAATAATTAAAACTTAAAGAGAAAATTATTCAAAATATGTACAAAATTAGTTTATAATATATAAACAATATTTAACACAAAGAACAATTTTTTTTAGGATTTTTTGATAGGTTAGAATAATTAAAAAGCAAATATATAAATATATACTAATTAATTATGCAAAATATTGAAATTTTGAAGAAAAATAAAATATTTTTATTTCAGAAAATAGTATATTATTTTAGAAGTCTAAAAATATTTTTTGTGTATTTTTTGGATTTTTAAAACTATTTTTAATTAATTTAACAAAGAAATTAAAATGAAATAGAAAATAAAATAGAAAATAAAAGGATACTGATCCTGTGTGGTTTGATTGAGGGAGTATGATGTGCACGCGTGATCTGGAGCGTTGGATGACTCATTAAATGAAATCAAGTGGTCCAGAAATTGAGGCTCATGGGACACGTTGCACCTGCAAAGCACAGGATTAGAGGAAAATTTAAAAACACGCGCGCTGCTGAACCAATGAGGGGGAGACACCTCATCGTCTTCAACCTTCAGCCAGGGGTTTTTACAGCGCTTTTATGAAACATGCGCTGTAATTGATGAACCTCAAACCTGCAAAATAGCGAATAGGGGTAAACAAGCACATAAATTTGGCGCGATGGTACCATTCAACTCGTTTTGTCCATACGAATCTAATGGTGCTATTTAGAACCTCTAATTTTGCCTAATTTGGAAAGCCCTAATTTTGAAGCTATGAACCCTAAAATGGTAGTTTCGTTTATACGTGTCCAAACTTCAATTAAGTTTCCAGAAATGATCTACACCTCAAACCAAACTTAATAGTATGTCTACATCTTGTTAAACATGTGTGAATAACCAGATACGAATTGATTTTAGTTTGAACAAATTTGGACCTGTATAGCTCGATTCAGTGAGCTTCAAGGCTTGTAACTGATTGGGATAGTTTCATCCGATGATAATAAGTGGGTGGTGCTTGTTAGAAGCATATTATGATTTTCCTGCGGGCGTTATTGTTGAATTTGGTTATTATGGGGACAATAATTTTGGAATAAATTGGTTTAAAGAAGTGGGAGATTAGGTGGATTTACCGTACTTTCACAGCAGATACACATTTGATGACAACATTCATTCATTTGTTGTTACAGTTTCTCAGTCTTCATTAAATGAGGGAAAATTAGTTTAGTAACTTATTCTAATACTTTTCTGTTTTTTGGGTTAAGGTTTAATGAAGTATTTGTGTGATTTAACAGTTTGTGTTTGTATTGCAGAAGTTGGGGTTAAATACTGCAAGAATCTTGGGAAGTTGTGGGTATGAAGCCCTTGTTTTATGTGGGGACAGCGGTATGTCCACAACAATGATACTGTCAAACATTCATGATCCTTACAATACTGAGTTAGGTCCTGGGTGGGATATGTTTTGTAGATGTCATAAAATTGATGCCGGTGAATGTATTGTATTTAGAGTTGATGTCCGATGTCGTTGTGCAATATGTTACGTTTATCGGTTTCCCGGATAGTATATTGCAGTAACTGGCAGCTATCACTATAATTGCTTTTGACGTTTTTTAGTGTTGATCTGTCAGTAAACCTTAAAAGGGATTTAAATTTAAGAATCAGTATAATAAAAGCAACAAATACAGGAATTATATATTGTCGAAGATCTCCTTGTAAACTACATTTGTAGTTATTGTTTTAACTTTTGCATGTTGATCATGTATTAATATCTTGATTCCTTGTTTTGTTGTCACTCTTGATAGTGCAACATATATTTGTCCATGTGTAAAAACATCCCTTGGTAGGTATAGACCAACAGTATCCAAAGACTGTCCTTGGGATTTGTTAATTGTCATGGCATATGACACTATAATGGGGAACTGTCTTCTGTTGAGCTTGAACGGTCATGGTGATTGGGAAGGTGACATATCCATTCGTGGGATGTAAACCTGATTGCCACAGTTCTTTCCAGCTATTATCGAAGCTTCAATAACATGTGTCCCCAATTTTGTTACTATCAACCTTGTTCCATTACATAGTCCTTCTGACTGATCAATATTCCTCATGAGCATAATTGGTGTTCCAACCTTTAACTTTAAATGATGGGTAGGCAAACCAGATGTACGGAGGGAACTGAGAAATTCTGGAGTTAGGATATTTACCACTGTGTCGTCATTGATTTCGGACTTATCAACAGTATTGGAGCTGTAGTAATCCCGCATGTCTCCTGTATGAAGAATATAATGAGTTAAGTGAAATTAATATGAAAAGTTGTTTTTCATAAAGGGTAGTGAGAGAGATGTAGACCTGGGATTAAGTCAAGGATATGACTGTTTATTTGTTCCACAATTTCTAATTTTGAAGCCAGAATTGCTCGACCCTTAAGGTATTGGATTGAATGAAAATTGTGAATAAAGTCAGGATATATAGCATCAACAATGGCGACGATCGGGTCTTCAAACTGTGTTATCAACAGGTCAGGTGGAATTTCAAAATCTGTCACACCGTCATTGGGCTCAGATACTTTTCCTTCGCCAATTCTTAACAACCATTCAGAAAACTGTTGCATTTCATTTTTATCATCTTGGGTCGACCGGATTGCAGGCGCATGTTTTTGGTTAATGTTAACACTTGAACAGAATTCCATATGTAAGACGCATTTATGGCAGAATGTACAATATCCGAACGGCTTCCTCGAGGGACAACAGGTAAAATCTGCCTGAAATCACCTCCAAAAACAACAACTTTTCCACCAAACATCTCCTTTGAGTTACCGTATTTAGACATTACGTCTCTGAGCGTTCTATCAAGTGCTTCAAAAGTATGCTTGTGTGCCATTGGAGCCTCATCCCAAATAATTAGTTTAGTTTGTCTAAGAAGGTCTCCCACATCATCATTGTACTCAATTTTGCAAGTAGAATTATCTAGCGTTGGCACTGGTATCTTAAATTTTGAATGTGCAGTTCGACCTCCTGGCAACAATAATGACGCTATACCACTGGTTGCGACTGTCAGACATATATCATGCTTCGACCTTAATGTTGCCGCCAGTGTTCTCCACATGTATGTCTTACCGGTTCCACCGTAACCATGTAGGAAGAAGACTGCACCATTCTGCGACTCAACTGCGCGCATAATTTTGTAATACATAGCTCTCTGTTCATCTGGGTCAAGGTGATCAGTAAGGTCTTTCACAAAATTGGGTTTCTTCAATAACATAACTAGTGATATAGTTATTATGAATCGCTAAACGATCAACCAAACAAACAGTAGTATTATAAAATTTAGTTAATAATAATTTCAATGGTTTACCTGTAAGTCCACGAAAGAGATTTGTGAATTCTGTCTTTGTTTTGGCAATGTTATAATTGCGTTCGTCATATATCAGTCTATTAACTAATTGTTGCAGAACATATCCATCTGGATAAGGGATTGGTTTGAAATCTTTTAGTGTCCTTTTATTTTCTTGAAGCAGCTTTTCTATTTCAATCAGGGTCAAATGTTGCAATTCGGCATCTGTGAGAACCAATTCTGTTTTTCAACATTATAAAGAAGAAAGTTAGGCATTGGCTAATAGAAGAGATCCATTTGGTTGTAATTATATATATATATATATATATATATATATATATATATATATATATATATATATATATATATAGTGATAGATAATATAACTGCAGCAATAATTTAGTATATATTATTTAAATTTAAACTCTTAAAAACCTGTATTTAAAGCCAATTGCCTTTGAGCATGTAGGACACCATCAGATAACAGATGCCATGATTCCTTCCAAACGTGTGCTGGGCGATTAACAGCGCCCGACAATAGCATCACCACAAATAGTTTTCGGACAAAATGTCCAGAGCCCCATTCACTGGCCTCTTTGAGAGCACCAATATATTCTTTGTCATCTTCCAGAAATCCCATGGCAAAGCATGCATCTCTAAATGTTTCATACTGGGTATTACCGACCTTGCGAATTTCTTCATAACTTTTTGGTCCCTTGGCTACCGTCAACATCATCCGCATGTAAAAAAGTTCACCTGTTGTTGGTGGAACCCATATCAATCTCCCAATGGTGAATCCCTGTTTGCGGGGCCTCCACTCCCTTTCTTTTTTGTGGTAAACAAACTTAGATACAAATTGACCATAAGTGAGTGACTATGCCTCAGTATACTTTGAGTTTGCAGATAGCCAACCAGTAAACATGGAATCAGTAACACTTGCATCCTCCAAAACATTTTCCATTCGATCGTGATCAGTGTAGTAAACAGCCTTTTTGCCTACCAGGTGATAAAACATACGTTCCACTGCTGGTCTTCTACCATGAATGTGAAAGGAGTAAATTCTCCAGCATGCTTCACATGGTGAGATATATCTGCAATCTAAGTATTGTTTTATTTCATCAACCGGTTCATTGTTGTTGGTTGACACGGAAGCTGTTATTCTGTCATAGCCTTTGCTAATGTATTTGAAAAGATATTTGATTGAAGTGCTCTGGTTACACCATTCCATGTTTATATGTGCGTTATATTTGAGGAGAAATCTTTTGTTATAAGGTACCACATGACGGTTGTCCAATGTGATACCATTTTTTTCAATAACGTGGGTTTTTTATCTTCTCCTATAGAGGGGATAACCTTCTGCATCAACAATAGTTTCCTCGTTAAACTTATTTGGAAAGTATTTAGAGCATTTACCATTTTTCATACAGGTTGATGTCGTGCGCGCCACTCCATATGGGTCGTGCATCATGTTAGATTTAACCAACGCATACAACCTCGGATGAACAGCAGGGTCTGGTATTTCAGCACAGATGATGTTGTCAATGTCCGATGGTGTGGGGTATTTGCTCTGAGGATGTAAGAAAATCAAAATATATGCGTGTGGCAATCCCCTCTTCTGAAATTCAATAGTGTACATAACTATAAATGTACCAGTTAGTTAATATGTAATTTCAATTTAGGAAGAAGATGTTAATTAATTAAAAGAACATAAAAAACCATACTTACAGGCCAAAACTTTCCCTAGAACATGCTTTTTTGTTATATCTGCAATGAGTTCGTCAAATTTGATTTTGAAGACTTTAGTAATAATATCGGGTCGATCATGTGGTTGTAACCCAGTTTCGGACAAGGCACGGATAATTTCTGGCCATGTTGGATTGCAAGTAAATGTAATGAATAGGTCTGGAAAACCCAATCTACTTGAAATTGCCATTCCGTCAAAATACAGTTGATCCATATATCTTTTTCCCCCAACAAAAGATGATGGCAAGACAACTCGCTTTCCCCGCTTTTGTTGTTGTCTGCCATCACCGTTATTGCATTCATCTGTCAACCTGTTATATTTTCCCACTCTTATTTTTGATTGATTATTTCGCAACCAGTTCAGCCTTTCAGATTCCATCATACAATAACCGTCGACCGAGAACTGTTGAAACAGACGGCGTGAGTGTAGCAAAGTTTTTGCCTCCTTGCTACGGTCTTGTGACCTGTATGAAAGCCAGTCCTTGATGCTCTGACGATTTTGTCGGGTAACCTCAGTTTCATGGCGATATCTATGCAATATATTTTTCCTATAACCATCTTCACCATACGCAAATATGAGAGGGTATTGATATGCCAAATATGCTGGATGAAACTCATCAATACGTTGCAAACCACCGTTGCGTGCTTGAATAATAATGTCCCTATTACAAGCAGAATCAACGTCTCCCACAATTAGTGCAGCAACTTCTGAAACCGTTGGTCTGTTATACACGCGTCCATCCTCAGGTCTATCACATATAACCCTCAGTTTTAAGTCTAAGAATGCATTATCGTCCAGGACATCCCTCGCCATTCTAAAAACTTTTGCATGAATATTGAACTCATATAACATGATCTTCAAATTATGAACAGTGTTCTCGTCAATTTCAGTATTGTCTCTGCGCATTTTATGCAACGTTAAAAATAAATATAGGTAACGATCACGAAGACCTTAACTATTTGTGGAATATTAGAAATACCTGAAACACTTCATTCTATTAGTAACTTCATTATCTGTGTCATAAATATATAGCTGAGCATATTGCAGACGGTCTCCAGTTTCTGGTAGTAGAGTACCTATTCGATGACAGGTTTGACTGTGCAGTCTCAAAGTTGGTGGTCCTCCTTTCTTTGAATATGTGGTGTCAAATTTCATTCCAGGAGAAGTAAACGAACACATTGAGTTGTATGTTCGAATATTATTTCGATAATTTTTGCTCTCGGTAGATGTTTTGTTAAACAGCAGATGTCTCAACAGTGGGGGTGGCTCTTCAAGTAAAGGTACAACAATTTTACCACCGCGACAACAGCGATGGAATGTTGGAACATGTCCCTTTTTGGTTTTACTGGCACGTTCTTGAAGCCACATGTGTGCATGACAATATGTACATTCCCATATTTGATCCCCTATATCAGAATATTCTGCAGATTTAGAAATTAATATAGTGTCATTTGTGATCTAAATATTTGATATGCCGTTGAAATGTTTATTCTTTGTAACATTACCTTGTAAATTTGAATCTGCTAAGGGTGCTTGTTCCATATCATCCTCAGAGTCTGAAGTATTGGATGAGCTGCAATCATCCTCGGAGTTAGACAGTGGCACTTGAGAATATTGTGTTTCAGGTTGTATGACAGAAAACTTTCTATTCTCCAATATAAGCCTTCTTTTCTTGTGAGCATCAATTGAATGAGCTCTATCTTCTACATTTGGAATAGAAACTGGGGAGATTGTACTTGGGGATGGGGCACTGCTGGGATGACCACATGATGATTTCTTATTTTGCAATATCAGCCTTCTTTTCTTCCTTGCATCACTTACATCAGTTTTATCTACCAAGTTTTGAGAATGATCTGATTCAGTGCATTGTGCATCTCTCTTCTCCTTCATTCTAAGTCTTCTACTTTGTCTAGCAATATAAGAGTTAGTATGACTGGTTTGTTCATTAGTTTCTAGCATATTTCCTAAAGATAGCTACGATGCCAGTAAGTAGTTCTAAGAAGAATATGAGTGGACTAATTATATAGATCAATTCCAATTACAATATTAAACTGTATGAATTCTACAATATAAAACTGTATGGATTCACATTACTCAAGTGATAACAGCTGTTATGAAACAAACAGATATAATATTAATGGGGTATGTTGGAAAGTTGATTGGGATGAGGCAATAAGTGAAGCATTATCTGCTAAATACTTTATACAATGCAAATGGAAGGTCTTGTCATTATAATTTCAAAACGTTATGTACAATCTTTATATTACCTATTATAACAGTCCTTATTAACGAGAACATGAATGGACATTAACATATTTCTAACTCTCATGTGTACCTTTATTTAACTCAGTAGGTGATCCCATTCAATCCAATTGCCACAGGTGCTCAGATAAATGTCAACAAATTTAAGAGAATACATACAATGTCATATGCGCAGATATATTAATTTTTATTATTTATAACATTCAACGGAGCATTTGGTCGGTGCATGTTAGGTGTGTTGATTTCTCATCATACTTGCAAGTTCAATTTCATGTTAGGAACTTTTTAATACGTTTATGACATTCAACGGAGCATTTGGTCGGTGCATGCTAGTTGTGTTGACTTCTCAGTAAAAATGCAAGTTCATTTTCATGTGAGTAACTTTTGAATATGGTTTATGTGTCTTTTACCTGTGTTGTCGTAACCAATATTGCAAATTGTGGTTGTTATTAGTTGTGACAATATGTTATTACAATAGCATGTAATGCTAGTTTGGATATTGGAGATGAGTAAAAAACAAAGTATATCATAGCAGTTGAATAGATGATTAAGAAAAACCAGAAAAGTCTTATATTAAGATAACAGAAATAAAATTACATAGTTGTTACCAAACCAAAAGAAACAGACTTACAAGTCTGATTTGTTTATGCGGCAATACAAACAAAAAACAAATAAATTGGAAAGGAAATAAAACATGTCCACACCATAAAACAAAAACACACCAAAACATACATAAAATTATGCAGGAACTACTAATCTATCTTCTATATTTTTATAATTTTCTTTAACTTGTTTGATGAAAGTTCTCCATCACATGTGGCATCCAAGGTTGTTGACTCGCTTGATGCGCCTGGAAAGTGTCTTTTTCCAGTAGGAGTAAGTGGATCTGTGCTGTGCATCGAACTCACATCAAGATCCTGTTACATAAGTGAACAAACATCACACAATTAATATTCAACAGTACATTAAAAGTGGAGTACATTTCACTACAGTAAACGTCCTTACGACGACAAAATTAGGTTCGGATCGAACAATGGTCGTTGCTTCGACACCAGGTTGTTTCATCTACAAATCATTCGAAAGATAGTACAAAATCATAATATGCGCAAAGTCAGTTTATAATGATTTTAAGTTGCATAACACATGCAAAGATTAAATTCAAATACTTCATCTGTGTCAAACTGATCAGCAAGCTCTTTCACAAAAGGGTCATTCTTCAATAGCATAACGACCGAGGCATTCTTCCAACGTGGTTGCCACTTAACTTTGAAAGCCATCTTGCAATCCAACATCTGATCCAATGCCAGTGGGAATTCCAAGGGATCATGAATGCCAGCCTGTAGGAGATTGCAAGACAAAGATCAGTTAACTGTGGCATAATTTTCTATGTTTTTCCAACACTATGTAAACGGAAATACCTTAATCATTGTATGACGCAGCTGAGAAGCAGACAATCCCAAAAGTAACTCACACTCTCGGTCCCAAAATAGAAAGTTACAGCTATTCCCGGCCTGAGTAACTTCGATCTCAATCTTATACCTATATTCGCAGTATACATAGAGCACTCAAAAAGGTCATGTTCCGTGCCTTGACAATCACACATATAAATGAAATAACATAAAACATGTGACAAGTATGTTAACCTAAAAATCTCTGCCTTAGTGAAATGTCCAGCCTCACACTCAAACGGAGCTCTGTCACCATGCGCAATACATGAGCAAGCATGACAACCACGATAATACCAGCCATACGGAGAGGCAACCAGCATTTTAGTTTCTCCAACAGTCGTACAAAATGTAATCTGCAATTATGGAACCAAAAGATAATACGATACACAGTCAAATGCAACGGAAAAATGGCAATATATACTAAATCATAATAAATGGCCAACAACTTCCAAACATACAGTTCTAAGTTTTATGATATCCCCAATAGGCATTACAACAGCCTTTGAAAGCAATTTCTGTACAGGAGTCATCTGTTGATTTTCAGAGTTCTGTGCCGAAAGCTGTGAATTGGAACCCTCCTGGCCAGACAACGTAATCATGGAATCCTTCGGAAAACTGTCAAAGGAAGACAATAATGTAACAATCACATTGCATAAAAATTAAAACCACACAAGAGCAAATCCAGGGACCATACCTTTCTATAAACTCTTTCATCGGCAGCAAATCAGTATTCAGACCAAGGACGGTAACATTAAACGTGTTTGTCACGGACAGTGGAAACTTTCCTATACAAATAGAATGTTACATAACTATCTATATCAGAATACAAGGATATCTAACACCAAACTTGATCAATTACTAACCCTGTTCCTTGACTTTAGCATATTGGATCATGACAAAAATAGGACCAGAATCATCTCCGCGCTCCTGCTTGAACTTCATGAATTGTTCAACATAGGATTCCCAAAGCGTGCAATTGATAGTATTCTCACTGAAGAAATAATACAAACCATGTCATCTACATAGTCACATAAGATATGTTCGATAAATTATACAATAAATATGAATACAAACCCCCCGTCACGCAGCATCATGTTAATCTGCTGCTTCCGGGCACCTGATGTGGTCTGTGAATACCCAATACTTTCCACCATACCAATGACATCTAAAACACATACAGCCAAAAAAAACCTTAAAATGAAACAACACATAAAAAACAAATCCAGTAAAACAGAATAGAGATAAAATATTCTACCTATTAGCACATCCTTGTTAAAGTTGCCGTTTATTATATCAGTAAATTTAGTAAACACCAGCGGCTTTGGAGGTATTTTCGCGTTGTTATCATCCGTAACCGTAGTGCCAGCAGTAAACTTCAACATAAACTTATGAGACGAAGGTCTGAAAGCCGCAACATTAGCCTGAACCTTAAAATTGGAAACAGTGTAACTATGATCCAAGACCATTTTTTCTGAAAATAGAGATACATGCGGTGCAGGAACAACAACATGTATGTCACCACCCTGGAAAAAACATTAAAATCAAACATACAACAAACCAAAAACAATATATGAAAAAACAACCAAACAATTCACTTCATTACCGATACATCAACAAAAATCATCTCAAAATGCTCCCTCTTGTTCGAAACAACTGTCCATTTGTGGTGCACACGAACAGAAACTTTCCAAAGTTCTTTGGTGTCATTGATGTCACATATTTTTGCTAATGGTCTTGCCATATTGAACACTGGTATGATACTGCAGAAAAGTGTAGCTAACCAATACTATAAATAACAAAACCATGTAGGAGTTACAAACTCTTCATTCCACTCTTCATTACATAACCATAACCGATGCTGAAGCTGAATGGAAAGAAACATATAAAGTCCTCATTAAGTTCTGCTTGTAACACATAATAATGGAGCATAGAAGATGCATGGACAAACCTAACTTAATGCCAATTATGTGAGACATCAATGGTGGAATATGGAACAACATACCTTCATAACTCATCAAAATTACACATGGCGCATCAAGAAGAAACAAATTCTACTCACAGACGAAGCCACTTGGCAGCACCACATAGAAAGTTCAAAAAGATAGAACTTTCTTATATTATAGATTACTTCTTATTAAAAAAAAATTGATGATAAATAAATACATTGTGTTTCTGAATAAAATAGCGTGTTTTAGTTTTATGAAAATTTTAAAAAGGGCTACCAGAGCGCTTTTCAGAAGCGCTTTCATATGCCCCTTTATACCAGCGCTTTATTACTAAAAGCGCTTTCGTATCCACCCCTATAAGAGCGCTTTCAAAAGCGCTTTCATACCCACCCCCTATAAGAGCGCTTTTAGAAAGCGCTTTCATACCCACCCCCTATAAGAGCGCTTTTAAAAAGCGCTTTCATACCCACCCCCTATAAGAGCGCTTTTAGAAAGCGCTTTCATTACCCCCCCCCCTATAAGAGCGCTTTTCTAGCGGGATTCTTAATTTTGTTTTTAGCCAAACCTACCAAAGCGCTTTTGGGCAAAAGCGCTTTCGTAGGTGTGCTGTTAAAAGCCAAATTTGGCGTAGTGATTCTACCTCTATGAAAATGAAGTGGTGTCGCTTCATAGAGTTCAAAGGATTGACTCTTAAATTCTCATGAAAAGGCTATGAGACAAAAGGCCTTATTTAATGCGTCATACTCATAATTCGATCAAATTTGACCCAGCTGGGGATTGAACATACGACAACACGCATGCCAAGCAAAGAGCCAACCACCTGGCCATCTCAACCCACTTGGGATCAAATACACGATAACATGGATGCCAAGCAACACACCAGCCACCAGACCATCACAACATTTCGTGATTTGTTGGAACGTTAATAATATATAACTGTTCATGAATCACAATTTTGAAATATTGCATCTCCTCATCAATTGGTACAAGAATTTTTATAAATAAATATATTTGTTAGACATAAAAGAGATATGAAAAATGAGATGTTTCAAGTGACCAAAATTATACATAATTCATTATTTTATTTTTCTAGTGCACGAAAATAAATGAAGAAACTTTATCGATATACTTAATGTGAATGTGCGATTCATATTAACGTTTCCAAAGTATCTTGAAATGCATTCATCGGATTATCCATTTGCATCTAATTTGCCTAAATTGATAAGGACAAATCGAAAGCTTAGTGTAAACACACGCTTTTAAATTTATTTTATACAAATTTTAGTATACCGTCTTTACCTTCTTCTTATCCATATTTTACAGCAGACCCCAATATAAGATCTAACAATATCTAAAAATAAATAAAGGCAGCAGACCCCAATATAAGATCTAACAATATCTAAAAATAAATAAAGGTGTGAAAGAGGTGATTAAAGGAACCAAGGATATATGGTCGAATAAGGAGGAAAAGAAGAAAGTGAAAATGAAATAGAAGTAGTTGACAATAATTTAAAAAACTGACATGAGTGTTGCGATGAAAGTTGAAAACAGTACAGTAATTTGACAAACATTGCCTAGGAATCCAGATGATCTGGGGAGGGTTACATTTCCTATATCAATATGAAGCGTGCATATAGAAAAATAATTTTTTTTAAGTGCAAATAATATATATGTATAAAAGGTTGGTAATTTGAAGATGGAACAAACAATTGTAGTTAGTTGTTGGATCACTGAAACATTCCCATTGGAGCGAGAAAAAATCCATATCATATTGGACAAAGTTCATACTTCTAAAAAGAAAAACTTGATTTTTAGATGTGCATGTTGAAATTGTTACAAATTTTTAGAATATTCTTAAATATAATATATAATAAAATGGTAGAATATTCTAGAACTATAATATGTATGAATATGGTAGAAGAATATTGAATTGTAAGTGTATAAAAAAGATAGAAGAATCTAGAACTATCATGATACTAATCTATCTTGAAAACTCTAGAAAAAACTAAAGAAATATAGAAACATTCACCGCCATTGAGAGGTTTGTGATTTGAGCCTATAAATAAGAAATTGGTATCTTGTAATTTATCATCCAAGAAATCAATGCATAGCCTTCTTTCTAAATAATTCTCTAAAACGATCTTTTATCAATCATTAACTAATCAACTACCAATAGTGGCATCAGAGCTAGGTTCGGTCATTCATTGGACATAGAAAAATATTTTTTCTTGTCACGAACTATTTTACTAAAACTAAAAAAAAAGGTCTCTGACTCAAACACAAAGGAGTACAGGAAGCCACACAGCCTGAATCTGATTGAGTTCAAACCAAAACTAAAATGAGAGAGAGGAGTTCAGGTAGACTAACAGTCCGCCCCTCTTAATTTCAAATCCAACTAATTTCGTAAACCCATGGAAAATAAGGCTCAAGTTTAGATAGAGCACAAGTGCAGGCGACAGAAAAATTGAGACCTGTGGCCTGAGGCTCAACTTGAGTACAAGCCTATAAAGACAAATCCAACTACTAGAGCAAGAATAAGTCCATGTCCAAATTCTTCTACAAGTACGGCAAGGAGATTCACATGCAACTAGACAACAAAAGTGGTCCTTGTTAGAAGTCTTTAACAAGACAAACAAGGAAGATCACAAGCGCAACTAAGAAGCGAAAAAGATTCTCGTCAAAATCCTTCAAGCCTTTAAGGTCCTATATCAATAACATTGGAGGCTTCATCATACTATTACACTCCTCCTACAATAAGTTTATTATTTATGTCTTGCCTCTTGTTCCGTGTTACTAAATGCTTCAATACTTCATACTACTTGCTACTATTTACACTACAACATTTTTGGCCTACGGCCACACTAAATTTTTCCACAACTCAAAAATTGTGGCCACATACATGCTTTGGACAGGGTTTTCAAATCGTAGATATATGTTTTGAAACATTGAATCCGAGTGTGAAACTGTGGCCTTTCCTTCAATTGCCACAGTTAATAAACTGTAGATATTTTAAGCCGCAAAGAATAACTGGGGCCTTATAATTTTCACTTCAAACTATGGCCCAAGCCCAAAAAAAAATACCCTGCCAGAATTTCCCTCTTTTTTTTAGTTTCCCTCTCATAATTATTTTCTTTTCTATTTTTTTAAATTAAAAAAAGGAAAAAAAATTGAAAAAAATAAAAACACAGAAACACAAACAAGTGAAGGCGCCTAAGTCTCATAACCTTGCTTCTCATCTCTACTTCTATGCTCGCCGCCTCGTTAACCCTCTTCCTCGTTAACCGTCGTCTCCTCCTCGTATCCTTCTCCTCCTCGTCTCCTCATTAACCCTCCGCCTCGTTAAGCCTGGTACTACTTCTCTTCTCTGCTTATCCTCATAACCCTCGTCTTTTACATTTTTCTTCTGTTTCTCTCTTATAACCTTATTTTGTTTTGCAATTTTGGTTCCATTGTACCAACAGAAGCTTCTGTTGCAGTCGATTACCTGTGCTAATACGGTAAGGTTTCATTTTTACCCATTTATTAGGGTTATATTGTGTTGTGGTGATTTGAAGTGGATAGATTTTGCTATGGTTAGATTTTGTTGTGGTGATTTGAAGTGGATAGATTTTGTCAGGGTTTGATTCCATTTTTGGTGATTTGAAGTGGATAGATTTTGTTAGGGTTTGATTCTATTTGATGCATGTTTGCTGATGTGAACTGATGTTTATGTATTAGAACTGATGTTTAAATTATGCACTGATTGTTGTCCTTTAGGATTTAACAACCTGCTTGTTGTCCTCCTTAGTCATCCATATATTTTCAAATTTGAGGTTATTGGTGTTGTTTTAGTTTTTGTGCTTGTTGTGTAAAACATCAAAACATGTTTGTTGTCAGTCCTTAGGACTATTAGAGTTGTAGGTTCGAATGGAATAGATTCACTTAGGCCAATCTTCATCAAAACATCAGAAGCATACTTTAATAAATGACTATTAGAGTAAAGTTAATACTTTTCCAACCATGAATGTGAAATAGTAAATCTGTCTAGCCTTCGAACCCCGTGTCATTCAGATTTCAACTCTCAATAGTTTCAGTAAATCTGCTAGTGAAACTCATGTCAATTGGATTTCCCTCTATATTTCTAATCTTTTAAGAACCATATTTGGATACGGTGGAATGCAGTTGGTTATTAGAATATGTATAATGTTTATGTGCATGTTTATGTGTTTATAATTTGGATAGGGTGTGATTTGATACATGTTTACTGATGTTAACTAATGTTTATGTGTTAGACTTGATGTTTAAATTGTGAACTGATTGAATTTATGTTGGTTAGAACTGATGTTTATGTGTTAGTAATTTGATTTGATGAACTGATGTGCTACTACTATTGATGTGCATTGTTATATGGTTTCTACTGTGGCTGCTGTTCATACTACTATTCAATAGTTTGTTTTCTTATATTTTCTAGCAAGAACTTATATTTTGTTGCATCTCTTGAAAATAAAAAAACTATTCCCATATGACAAAATATGTTTTGGTTATGTTTTTGGAAATTAAAGTCATTGCAGCATATTAATAATTGTACTGCAATTAATAAGTATCCGCCTTGGTCCTGTTAGTACAACTCCAAAGATATTTGTTTTGTATATGTTCATGTATGGCTTACGTATGCATTCAGTTTTAAATTTGTTTTGTTTTCTGTGTTGTGTGTTTCAAATATTTAGATTATAAAGTGATGGACAAAGAGTGGACTAAATTTCCATGGTTTAGTCAAGAGTACATCAACGGTGTTACTCAATTTTTAGACTTTGCCTTCACTAATGGAAGACCCCAAGGAGATGAGCTTTTATGCCCTTGTGCCAAGTGTAAAATTTTGTATTGAAAAACAAGAGATATTTTTAAGGATCACCTAATAGCCGAAGGCTTTCTAAAAGGTTATGATGTATGGTTGCACCATGGGGAAAAACTACAAAGGTCTATGGAAATTGGTGATGGTATGAAGATCAAGAGGGATCACATGATGACATTCTTGGCTTATTGCATGACATATATGTAAATAGGGCAGAAGAACATGTAGTTCATGAAGGCCCCAATGATGATGCTAGAACATTTTACAATTTGATTAAAGAGGCGGAACAAGAACTGTACCATGGATGCAAAGACTTCTCTACTTTATCATTCACGATTCGACTCTACTTGTTGAAATGTCTTCACGGCTGGAGCAATACCTCATTCACTGTCATCTTAGAATTGTTGAAAGAAGCAATGCCTGATTTAAACATTCCTGTATCATTTTACAAGATCAAAGCCATGATAAGTGGTTTAGGCCTTGATTATAAAAAGATTCATGCATGCCCAAACGATTGCATGTTATTTTGGAAAGAGAATGAAAAGGACAATTCTTGCACTATTTGTGAAGCTTCACGGTGGAAACAAAATGCTCCAACTGAAGGATGTGAGTCTGAGCAATCGAAAAATGATTATAGAGTTCCTGCAAAGATTTTGAGGCACTTTTCGTTGATTCCTAGACTACAAAGATTGTTCATGTGTTCAAAGACAGCTGAGTCAATGAGATGGCATGAAGAAGAGCGCTCAAAGGATGGGAAATTGAGGTATCCTGCTGATGGTAAATCGTGGAAGGACTTTGACGAGCTCCACCCATATTTTTCTAGTGAGTCCCGCAATGTAAGACTTGGCTTAACGAGTGATGGGTTTAATCCATTTAGGACAATGAGCTTATCTCATATTACATGGCTTGTCTTGATGGTGGTATACAACATACCACCTTGGTTGTCCATGAAACCTGAATATACAATGTTGTCATTGTTGATTCTTGGACCAAAATATCTAGGAAACGATATCGATGTTTACCTCTAGCCACTAATAGAGGAGCTAAAGGATTTACGGGAATCCAGCATAGAGACATATGATTCTTAAATGAATCAAACATTTTGAATGCGTGCAACTCTTTTGTGGACAATTAGTGACTACCCTGCTTATGCTATGTTGTCAGGTTGGAGCACCAAAGGAAAATTGGCGTGTGCATGTTGTAAATCTAACACCAATTCATTATACCTCAAACACAGTCATAAGATGTGTCATATGGACCACCGTATCTTTTTACCAAGAACTCATTCTTGGAGAGATGATGTCAAATCATTTAATGGAGAAGAAGAACATAGGATTGCACCATCCATGTTAAACGGGGCAGAAATCCTTGAAATCTTAAAAGATTTCAATATGAATTCGAGAGGACGAAAAAGAAGAAAGTTGATGGCTGTTAGGAGTGAATTAATGGTAAATTCATGTGTTAATATAAGTAATTTCTGGTCAAACTAATGCAAATTGTGATAGATCCATAGGTTTTTAATGAGAATTGAACTGAAAAGGTTTAGTTCATGTGTAAAGCGAATCGAATCACTTGTGGGTATTATTGATGCAGGTTTAGAGCTGAAATGGAGCTTTACAAGAACATGAGGAAGAGAGATAGCTAGAAGTCTCAAAGGCAAAGCAAAAAGACAAAGATTGACATGGGCGCGCCGCGGGAGTTCTAGTTGGCGCCGCGAAAAAGCTTTTGTTTTGTGTCGCGCCGCGTTCATCCGATGCCGCGCCGCGGCCGCGACGTTAAAAGCCCAAAACTTATAAATAAAAGCCCTAGCTTCCAAGTAAAGGGAAGATCTTTTGTGAGCGAAATTAGGAGAGCATTCTGAGTTTGCAGTCAAGAACAACAATTGAAAGCCAAATCTTTACCAATCGAAGATATTCCATTGATGAAGATGAATCCGTCTATTAATTCTTGTGTGTTCTCCATGCCTATGGAGAGCAAAATTCCTCTTGTTGAGTTTAAGGTAGTAATTAACCTATGAATATACAATATCATTGATTCTTTCCTATGAACAATTGTTTGAATTTATTATCAATAAGAAACCTTGTTTTTATATTAAATTATCGTGGAGTCTTTGATCGAAAGAAAAGATTCTAACTTTTGCCCTAGGTTACTATATTGATTCAATCTCAATTTGCAGAGATGGAATTGTGATTGAGTTTTCATAATTATCGTTCCTTATTACTATTATCAATATTGATATTTGGAGAGATCGAATCTCATACTGGTAAAAGTCTATCTAATTTGATTTGCAGACATGGAATCATATTTGAGGATAAGTGAAGATAGTAATTCAAAAGATTGTTCAATTGTGAATTAATTGATAAATTGTATAGGAATAGGTTGATGAACCCTAAAGCTCAACATATTTCCTTAATCGTTAACAAACGTTCATTATTTGCATTTAAATTATTGTTTAAATTTGATAGTATTATAATCATAAAACAAATCCAATTACTTTTTCTCACTCAAAATAACTAACTATAGAACGGCAGTGATATTAACCAATCCCTGTGGATATGATATATTACCGAAAATATTTACCCACAAATACTTTCAACAAATTGAATCTGGTTTCCCGAACCATTTTAACTGAGAAAGTGGTTGTCCCCTTAGGACAAGGAGGAGGTCCTTATGCTACTATGTGGGATTATCTTGAGAATAGGAACTGGCAACGTGTGTTTGAACCACACACCGTCATTGACTATGACATAGTAAAGGAATTCTATGCAAACGCTATCAAAACCACCGATGAATCAATAGCCTACATATATCAATCATATGTAAGAGGAAAAACTGTGGAATTTGATAGAGCTTTAATCAGGGAATTTTTAGGAGAACCCCTCCAATTGACGGAGAATGAGAGGTGTTTCTACAGGCAAAATGTAACTAACTGCGCAAATCTTGTGGAGCTGATGTCTGAAACAATTTGTATTCCAGGGAGAGGACCAGAACTTAGCAAGCAAGGAAATCCAACCCACTACAACAGGAAGGATCTGAGCATCCATGCAAGGGGCATTTTATCTGTGATCCTGTATAACATCAGGCCAAGGACACATGTTACCACGGTTCCGCTCGATGTGGCATTTTTGATAACCGCCATCATGAACGAGAATACTGTTGATGTTTCCTTTATTCTCTCGAATGAACTGCGCCGAGCAGCATTGAGTGACACGCAACATGGCATCAATGCCAAATGTGTGCTACCCCTACCTGGTCTGATTATGGGATTATGCAAAGAGGCAGGGGTAGAAATTTCGGGATAGGGACACCATGTGATTAACACTTTTATTGATGATGTTTTTATTGACAGGTTTTGTGCAAAGCCATATTATAGGGATCAATCAGCGGCCACTTCTCAAGTTGGACCTTCTGTGTCTGCAGCACCACCTAATAGTAGTGCAGCCCATTTTGATCCTCTAGTGGCTCATCACTACTATTCAGCCATGTTTGAGGCGAACAAGAGGTCCCAGATCTTCTTGCATGATGCTATGCAACAGCAGTACAGGAACCTTTCTGCTGCCCCTGAGGAGAGAACTTTCCCAACCCGGGAAAGCTATTTCACATATTGTGGTTGGCCGGAGACCAACCCTTTTCGTGTTGGGGGGGATGCAGGTGCAGGTGATGCAGGTGCAGGTGGCGCTGGGAATAATAACCCAGAGCAAGAGGATGAAGACATTGATGCCGATATTGATTCGATGTTTGTGTGAGGTGATGTGAGAGAGGAGTGAAAATATTTTATTTCTGGTAACTGATGAGATGATAATACTGCTGCTGTTTTATTTGTTTTTTTCTGACCTGTACTCTGATGAACCTTAGGGTCACTATGACTTGTTTATTTCTTTAAAGTTTATGTTAAGCATTGCAATTAGTTTGTTTCTTTTTCTATCCATTTCGATTTAGAGTGAGTAGTCCCACATCAGAATGAGAATCTCAAGCAAAGCACCAACAACGGAGCAACATGCGTGAAAGTGGTAGTGAGTGAAGTGAATTTTTTTGAAATTTTTTTTAGTTCACTTATTTTTTCAATAAAGTGACAAAGCAGGTATGAATTTTTGAACTCAAACTCCTAATGTGTGCATGAAATTTAGGTTGTTAGTAAATTCTTAACAGAAGTTCTTTATGGTATACTATTTTATTGGATCGGTTTAGCCTTAACCATTGTGAGGAAAGCCTTCCATTGTTTACTATATGCAGGAGACCCTCAATTGTTTTGACTTGTTTGTATCATGCTAAACCGGTTGTTGCATCGTTTGTGGAAATCTGTGAAAGTGATTTAGGCACTTGTTTGAATCTGAGAGTTCTTTTAGCCTATTCTAACGTAAAACTTATTTTCTTCTGTGAGAGTGTGATCTTTTTACTAACCATTCTTTGAGCCTGAGGTCAAGATAAGCATCATAATATGCACCAAGGAAAATACCTGGTGAGTTTTGATCTCAATAAAAAGTTTTGTTTTGGACCATCAACCATAAAATTTGGTGATGTGTTTTCTCTTTGACCTTTTTACAAGTAGGGGAGCATTCACATAATCTAAGTACAGGTTGATCTCCAAGTTGGGGAGAATCACAATCCAAAGAAAAGTAAGTACAAGTGGTAAGCGGTAAAGGACAAAAGGAATTCGTAGCTCAAAAAAAAAATTTATATATAAAAAAAAAAAAGAAGAAGAACAACGTTTGAATATAACGGTTGTTGAAAAAAAGGAGAGAACAATAAAAACCGAGCTACGAATGAGAAAAGATGACCAGGTGAGAAAGCGAAAGTTATAGAGAAGAAGGAACGAGTTATGATTTGGATGCTTTCCTAGTTTAGGAACAACCCTTGATTATCTTCTTTTCTTTGAATCTAAACCGCATTACAACCCTAGAAAGACCTTCTGATTCTCAGATTCCACAGGACTTGATGCTAACAATTTGGTGAACGTATGATATGGATTCTTGTTGATTCAATTGTTTGGATGAGTGTTGAAACCCTCTGTTGTTCATCATAATTTTTGATGAGAGTGATTAGTGCTGATTCAATCACAATTGTGTAGTGTTTTGAACTTCTGGAGATAATTTGCTTTCAAAATGTGTTTCGTGTGTATGTTCTGAGTTTGCAGGAAGAGGAGGAGTATTTTGACTCAGTTACTAAATTGAACCACTTGAGAAACCTTTTTGAAAAACTTGTTGCATGACTGTTGGTATGTTTTGTTGGAGGTAAGTAATTTTGTTTAGGGACAAACAAAGCTCTAAGTTGGGGAGAGTTTGTTAGGAGTGAATTAATGGTAAATTCATGTGTTAATATAAGTAATTTCTGGTCTAAACTAATGCAAATTGTGATAGATCCATAGGTTTTTAGTGAGAATTGAACTGAAAAGGTTTAGTTCATGTGTAAAGCGAATCGAATCCCTTGTGGGTATTATTGATGCAGGTTTAGAGCTGAAATGGAGCTTTACAAGAACATGAGGAAGAGAGATAGCTAGAAGTCTCAAAGGCAAAGCAAAAAGACAAAGATTGAGAAGGGCGCGCCGCATGAGTTCTAGCTGGCGCCGCGAAAAAGCTTTTGTTTTGTGTCGCGCCGCGTTCATCCGATGTCGCGCCGCGGCCGCGACGTTAAAAGCCCAAAACTTATAAATAAAAGCCCTAGCTTCCAAGTAAAGGGCAGATCTTTTGTGAGCGAAATTAGGAGAGCATTCTGAGTTTGCAGTCAAGAACAACAATTGAAGGCTAAATCTTTACCAATCGAAGATATTCCATTGATGAAGATGAATCCGTCTATTAATTCTTGTGTGTTCTCCATGCCTATGGAGAGCTAAATTCCTCTTGTTGAGTTTAAGGTAGTAATTAACCTATGAATATACAATATCATTGATTCTTTCCTATGAACAATTGTTTGAATTTATTATCAATAAGAAACCTTGTTTTTATATTAAATTATCGTGGAGTCTTTGATCGAAAGAAAAGATTCTAACTTTTGCCCTAGGTTACTATATTGATTCAATCTCAATTTGCAGAGATGGAATTGTGATTGAGTTTTCATAATTATCGTTCCTTATTACTATTATCAATATTGATATTTGGAGAGATCGAATCTCTTACCGGTAAAATTCTATCTAATTTGATTTGCAGACATGGAATCATATTTGAGGATAAGTGAAGATAGTAATTCAAAAGATTGTTCAATTGTGAATTAATTGATAAATTGTATAGGAATAGGTTGATGAACCCTAAAGCTCAACATATTTCCTTAATCGTTAACAAATGTTCATTATTTGCATTTAAATTATTGTTTAAATTTGATAGTATTATAATCATAAAACAAATCCAATTACTTTTTCTCACTCAAAATAACTAACTATAGAACGGCAGTGATATTAACCAATCCCTGTGGATACGATATATTACCGAAAATATTTACCCACAAATACTTTCAACAATGGCCCGTGGAAGAAGAGGTCAATTTTTTTGAGTTGCCTTACTGGGCTCAAAATACATTACACCATAATCTAGATGTAATGCACATTGAAAAAAACATGTGATAGTACTATTGGAATTCTTTTGGACATCCTGCGGAAGATACAAGATCATATTAAAGCCCGCTATGATTTTCAAGATTCGGGAATTAGATAAAGACTTCATCCAAGGGAGATTGGTGGAAGACGTTCAGAGTATGCAAAAGCATGTTTCTCAATGACTCAGCACGAGAAGTCAATTTTTTGTGGAGTTATACAGGCATACAAGTTGCTGACAAAAAAATATCTGGTTACAAGAGTCATGATGCACATTTCATGTTACACTATTTGTTGTAAATTGCACTAGGAAGCACAATGCCCAAGGAGGTGGCAACCCCACTAATTCGTCTTAGTTCCTTTTTCCGCTCTCTATGTGAGAAAGTTATAAAAGTGGAAGATTTAGATTACTTAGAAGAGGATATTGCAGAGATACTTTGTCAGTTGGAGATGATATTTCCTCCAAGTTTCTTTGAAATAATGGTTCACTTGCCTGTTTACCTGGTAAATGAAGTTAGATTGGGTGGTCATGTTCAATTTGGATGGATGTATCCCACCAAAAGATACTTATGTAAACTTAAGAACTATGTCCGCAATAGAGCTTATCCTGAAGGTTCTATTGTCGAGGGGTATCTGGCTGAAGAAGCAATAACATTTTGCTCAAGGTATTTGCATAGCAATGTAGATACAAGGTTGAATATGAATGGTCGGAATTATGATGTTAGTGATTCACTTGAAACAGATCCAAGTGATTATTTTACAATTACGGGTCGTCCTTTAGGAGGAGCAGGTGAACCCTTCCATCTTGATGTGAAATCAAAGGGTGATGCCCATCGATATGTCTTATTTAATTACAATGAAGTTCGAATTTACATCAGGTACTACAATAACTATTTATCCTCCTCTGTATTTATCTACTAATCCTAATTTTAGAGTTATGTTAACATATAAATTGTTGACTTTTGTAGTGAGCATGATCAGAGTGTAAATTCAAACACTAACAAACAGAAGTGGACCAAGGCCAAAAGTCAAAGTAAAGATTTTGGTGAATGGTTTAAAACTCGTGCCCAGAAAGATGATGTGCCATTACAACTTGAAAAACTTTCTAGAGGTCCTAATTTTGTTGCAAAGAGGTATCCAGGTTACATCATTAATGGATATAAGTTCCATACTACGAAACGAGATACAAATCACAAAACTCAAAATTCTGGTGTAACTTTAGTTTCACTAACTTCAAGTTTTGCTAACTCCAAGGATGGAAATCCTAGGACAGAACCCATCACATATTATGGAGCCATTGTTGATATAATTGAGTTATACTACTATGTGTTACAACCGGCTTTTTTATTTTAAGTTTTTAAACTTAAACTACAGAGTCGCCACCTATGTTTTTATTTTATCCTAAGGATAAGGGTAAACATGGGAGAAAAACCTAATATTATAGAGATTGGGTAAGTTGAGAAATTAGGGTTGAGGGAAGGTGTTAGGCACCCTTAACCCTTCCTTAAGGTTTTCTATATGTCTCTAAGGTTTGTAAGAGTATTACAGTAAGGTTTATAAAAAGGTTGCGGTTAAAAGTGCACAGTAGGGTAGAAAACAAAATCTCAAACCTACTTAGTTTTTGGGGAAGGGGACTCGTTTCGGTTATCCGAATGCCTACGTACCTCCTTAATGGAGGATCAGAGTCAACGTAGTTCGTAGGGTTGGTTGGTGTTTTCTATGGGATTGTATGCATTTACTTGTATATTGAAAGTGTTTTAGAATGTTTACGTAGTTCGCAGTTTTAAATAGTGAAAATAAGTTTTGCATACAATCCCTTTTTGTATTTTATTTTTGTGTTAAATAATTAATTAATGTATTTGTTGAATTAGAATAATTATGTTGAATGTAAATAATTTTTAATGTTTTAATAAATAGAAATTTTAAATTAATTCACGCATTGTTAGCGACATGCATGCGATTATCATGCAAGACGTTAATCGATTGCGCATGATTTATGGGGCTTCAGATATTTGACCGGTACGACATAGAGAGTCGACCAATTCAAAGACAGAGTGAAATAGATATTCACCCATCATTTATCCGTTAAAGGGGAATTAGAATATTTTGTAATTAAATTAAATTAAATAGTCTAATAATATAAAATCTACTTTTTGTATTTTTATACTGATTAACTAAAATTAGATAAGCTAATGAAATAAAAAATTATATATATATATTTTTTGTGTTTTTGTAATAATAATAATAATAATAATATGAATAATAATAATAATAATAGAATAAAAAAACTAAATATGGGGAGGACCCCTTAAATCTCACGCTTCCTTTTATAAAAAAACAAACTTTGACCTATTCCAAACCTTAGAGCCCTCCAATAGTATTTAGACACATGGTATATAGTAAATAAAAATATTAAAAAATAAAACAACACACATTGACATTTACTCACAGAGAGAGAATCAGCAAAAGAGGAATTTTTCTTCTTCAAATATCTCGTTCTCTCTCTCTTTTCACAACTTTCTTAGAGACGGCGATGGCCAAAAGAGAGCCCGGTGGTTGTTGACGGCGGACTCAGAGGTATGTCGCGGCGGTGACCGGTTCGCGATCTGGTGGGCGTGTGGTGCGTCGGGTCGAAGGAGGAGGTAAGGGAGCTGATGCGATAACGTTCTTGCGTCTGTCGGAGCGGTGGTGTCGAGTTGCTCCGATGGTTTTTTTTTTCTGTATCTGATCTCTCCCCTAGCTTTTCCGATTTCGTTTTATAGACTTAGGATTTGGTTTTAAATTAGGAAATAGTTTAAGAGTCATTACCAATTACCAATTATTTGTATAATAAATTTGATCTTGTTTTTAAAGATTGAGATTTGTAAAATATTTTCTTGATTCAATTCGATTAAAGTGTAGTATCTGTATTTTAATTGCATGAAAATCCTTCCTATTCTGTATTTTGACTTACGTTTGATTCGGTTGGGCTTGGGTTAGATTAGAGTTTCTAGGGTTTGTGTTGGGGACGTTGATGGTGGCCTCTGCTGGAGGAAGATGAACAGGGATCACACAAAAACTTAGCTTTGACTTAGATCAACTAATTCTTAAAATTAATTAAAATATAGTTAATAATAATAATAATATGTTAGTTAGAGTTTAATTGAGGTTAATATAAAACTAAATAACTTAGTAATTTAATTTACAAAACAAATATGAATTAGTTCACAAGTTAATTAGACAAATAGAAAAACCTAAATATTTTACTTATTATTATTTTTTGGAAGTATATACGTATATACTTAAATATAAAAAGTTAAATTAATTTGTTAATTAAATACATACTAAAAGTAGAAAATAATAAATAAAAAAAACATTATGATATAAGTTAGTTAGAAACATAAATAATAAAACAAATGCCAATAATGAATAATAAAATAAATAAAATCCTATATTAACACTTATTTTCTATATTCCTAAAAAATAATAAAATAAATAAAATCCTATATTAACACTTATTTTCTATATTCCTAAAAAATGCATAAATAGAAGAAATAAAGTTAAATGAGTCAAATATTTGGGCCCACATTAATACTAATCACACTCCAATTTTAATTTTAAGAGGTTTATAAGGGAATGGGCTTAACAATCAAAATGTTAAGTCCAATAACACCCCTATTTTTGAATACACCCCTTATAAATTAATTTTAAAAAAGTCAATATATTAAAATAATAGGGTAAATTTTGGGGTATGACACTATGGAAACTTCAACTCTGTGTTGTTTAAATGCGATTGGTTTGAGGTTGAAAAAGACAAATACAGACTTACTTGTGTGCGTTTTAATAAGAAAATTTATCAGAATGATCCGTTTGTGCTACCTTATCAAGTTCATCAATGTTACTATGTCCAAGACCCTTTTGATCCAAACAGGCATTATGATCTGCAAACAGTTCCACGAGATTTCTTTAACATTAGTGACCCGTCAAACTTACAAGCTGAAACATCTTCTCATGGAGAAAATAGTGATGGTGAACTAAATTGGGTTAGGGAAGACATACATGCAACAATAACTGAAACACCTCATGAAATGAAAGAAGCTGAAAGTGATGGAGAGGATTTTGATTATGATGATACCCTATTTGATTTCATGGATGAATGTATAGAGTGTTAATTACTCCCGTATTTAGCTATTTAAATTCGTTGCATTCTATCGGTTAAAATGCTACTTTTTTTTCAATTTAAATTTATAAAAAAATTTAAAAATTTAAAAATATTTTTACATTAACAAAATTATCAAAATTTATATACAGAGTGTTAAACCAACTTAAATAAACTTTATGAGAAGGATATCTTGCAAAAGAAAAATCAATTAAAATAAATATAGTGCATGACGGATACCTACTATCTACTACTGGGATATGTCAAGCAATATATGAATATATATTCTGCATAAATAATACTTCAAATTTAATATTTAATTTGAGAGGCCCCAAAATTTGTGAGGCTCTGTGCTGTTGGCACTGGCACAAGACCGGTTGTGCTTGAAGCATCTGCATGGATGAAAATACTCATCATAAGCTGGTTAGGATTTTGTGCTATTACATAAGCTGGTTAGAAAAATACTTACTATAAGTGTTACATCTGCTACTTCCTTTAGTTGATGGAACCATTTTGATCTACTATATATTCATAAATTTCTTAGAATACTAGTTGCGTTAACGCGAAGCAATGGATCTTTCAATGCTTCTACAAGCCTTTTTAGTAATTTCAGCTTCATAATTTGATGACAGTTACACTTGCTATCCAACGCCAACATTGCTAAGGCCTCGCCTGCAGCAACGGCTACATCGTGTCACCAGACTATCATCTAAAACTGGTGATATACCATGTCACCATTCTATCATCTAATTACAGGGGCATTAAAAAGGTCTAAAGCATACTATGAAGATTTGTTATTTGTCATATCAATTATGTTTAATATAAACAAGGTGT
This sequence comes from Vicia villosa, assembly GCF_029867415.1. NCBI lineage: Eukaryota > Viridiplantae > Streptophyta > Magnoliopsida > Fabales > Fabaceae > Vicia > Vicia villosa. The sequence goes on along the minus strand of NC_081181.1, from coordinate 134,648,716 downwards.
ACTCTCTCTAGACACACAAAAATTAAACACAAATACAATTTGAATGAGACTATTATTGATCGTTTAGACATTAGAAATTCTAGCTAGCACTGCTTGGCTTAACCAAGGGTTGGTTTAATTGTTAGTATTCATAAATTGAAATTAGATATCGTAATTCTGGATTATTGATTATTAACAGGATCTCCTAGAAACAGTTAATGATTATTGATTGGTGAAATTCTGTATTTTATATAGCCAATTATTGAATATTGCCATTGATTTTTATTGTACAATACATAATCAATATTCCTTCTATGATACAGGAAAACAAGAAGCTGTTATTTTACCTAGCTAAGTGATTGTATCTGTGGGTTCAACGCTTTTGGTTCGTGAAGTGTGGTTACTATTCGGTGTTGTTTTGTTGTCGTCCTTTCTTGCTTTCTTAGGTGTTTTGTTTAGAGAATATGATTGTTTGCTTTGAAATTTGGATTGAAGTACTCTTAGTTGGAATGCATGCATCTACAAATTTGGCTATGCAAATGCCCTCTTTTTTAGTACACTAAATGTCCTTTATATATATTATGATATTTAAACAAGTGGATTTGGTTAAAAAAATGTTATTTGGTATTAATGGATCATAATATGTATGGAGTGAGTAATTTAAAGTGTTATTTGGTATTGAATTGAATACAACTTTTTGATATTTGCACACCAAAAGAATGATTTTGTGTAAAAAAAAGGTACTAAAATAGCATTTTGTAAAGAGTGTTATTAGTAAAACACCATATAATAGCACTTTTAAGAGAAAACGCTATCAAACATGTGCCATATATTAGCACTTTCTTTGAAAGTGCTATCAAACATGTGCCATATATTAACGCTTTGTTTGAAAGTGCTATCAAACATGTGCCCTATAATAGTGCTTAGTTTGAAAGTGCTATTTAAAAAAACGCAAAATGCCCACTTCAGTAGTGCTTAAGGAAAAACACAATTAAAAATTGGTACTTTAATAGCGCTTTTAAAGTGCTATTAAACAAAAAATGTTTACAATAGCGGCGCGGCTAATAGCGCTTTTAAGCGCTATCAAAAACAAAAAAAAAAACGCTATTAAATAATTTATTTGACGTAGTACAGATTAATTGAGTTCCAGGTTTTAAGAATAAGTATTTCAACTAGTTCTTAAAGCTTGTAGGTGTCGTGTAGTAACTTCTGGTATATTTGATTCGGATCTTTCCAGTTAGGTAACAATTTCCCAATTGAGTAGGTACAACCACTTGTTAAACTACGAGACCTCCTTCTTGCATTTCCTTTAGGACCACCTTAGAATTGTATTTTCTAGTAGCTCTCTGTTTGGCAGTGAATTCCATAATTTGGACATTTTCTTTGGTTTTGTCGACCAGGTCAATTGTACATTTAATTTCCTCTCATTTTCCTTTTCATCAAACTGTATGCGCCTCCACGTGGGTGTGCCGATTTCAACTAGAACCACTGCGTCAATGCCATAGGCCATTGTAAATGAAATTTTCTTGATGGTGGTGTGAGTGCACTATCCCATTAGATATTTTTTCATGATGTCAAAACTAAGAAAACTTTAGCATTTCTGTATATTCGACAATATCCCGGAGTCTTAATGTGCATGTTTGTATTAGGAAGTTTATAATGCATTTAAAAAATGGTTTATGCATTAAAAACTTATTTTTATGTAAAAACACACACACACACACACACACACACACACACACACACACACACACACACACACACACACACACATATATATATATATATATATATATATATATATATATATATATATATATATATATATGTCGACACATACGTTCTATGAGTCGACACATGTGCATGCATTTTAAAGCTTGTAGGCTACGTAATGCATGTGTCGAGAGATGCAGTTTTCAGGTCGACACATACGAAGAATGAGTCGACACATGTACTCGCTTTTGAAGCACGTAGCTTATGTTTGAATGAGTCAACTCATAAGGCTCTATCAAGTCGACACGTAATAGACATTTTCCCGCTATGAGTCGAATCATGACCTACATGTGTCGACACATGTGTTTAAATGAGCTGACATATGACATACATGTGTCGACACATGTTGTAACAAACTTGAAATTTTGCATAAATTTTCTAAGCCTCTAGTTTCCTTTTTGCCTCAAACTTGCTCACATATAAGTACCTCATACATGCATCTTTTCAAATTGAATGAAACCATAAACAACATATAAAGAATGCTCTTCATCTTCAATCTCATAATCTATATATAGACACAAAAATTACACATAATCATTATTGTTGGGTGCCATCCAGATTCAGATTGATAACGTCCAATATAGGTTGTTAAATTGTAAATTGGGTTGAGATTCTTTGGGGGTTTCAAATCAGAAAACCAAGAACAAAACAAACATGCAATTCCAATGGTTCTTAGGATACAAAGTGTAAGAAAAATCCTAATTCTTACTTTCAAGAATATGGCTTTAGTGAGCAACTTTTTGTGAAAATCAAACCAGATAAAAGGACAATTTACCAAAGAGTACATCATAAGCAACAAGATCCTCACATGATAAAATTTCTCTCTACTCTTAAGTGTTTAAGTCAATTGCTTACACTCAAAGCACAACAAGAAAGTTAGTACTACCATAAGCTTGAAAAGACTCTAACATCCACAATTCAAATACATGCATACAAAGATAAAAAGGACTTTTATTTGGGTTGTAACTTGGCCAAGGTCAGGTTGAGATAAATCCTAAGGGGTACTAAGCTAAAATTCAAAGAAACAAAAGAGACTTGAAAGAAACTGCATGAGTTGAATTACAAAATATTTCATTCATTCTCAACATAAATTCTATAGTAACTGTTTTCTCTTCTATTTTCTCTTTTTATTCTTTTTTTTTTCTTTTTTTCCAGAAGGAATATGTATTGACATCCTTCTTTTCTTTTTCCATTATTTTATTTTTTTATTCTTTTATTTTTTCTGCCAACTTTTTGAATTAAATATCACAACTATATGTGAATAGGAATTAGTTTAAATGTATTTATTTAGTGTAATTACCAATATAGCCCTGTAACCTTTATATATACGAGAAATAATAATGAGAAAAGTATCAAGCCAAGAATTATTGACATGGTATCAGTAGGTTTTCGATCAAACCTGTGAGTTTTAGGTTAATCTTGCCTTTATTCAGCGACACCCCAATGGGTCGCTCTTGAAATCATCTCGGTAGATCTCGTTTCTCGGTACTTGAAATCATCTCGGTTCTCGGTAATCTCTTCCAAGATTGCGATTCTAATCTCGGGTGCTTACAAATCGTGTTTGCTTTGATCGTGTTATCGTATCGGTGTCGGCAAATATTCTGAATTAGGGTTTTGACTCTGTGTCGGCAATTATTCTGAATTAGGGTTTTGACTCTGTGTCGGCAATTATTCTGAATTAGAGTTTTGACTCTGTGTCGCCAATTATTCTGAATTAGGGTTTTGACTTGGTGTCGGCGAGTATCCTGAATTGGGGTGTTGATTTGGTGTCGGCAAGTATTTTCTTCAGTGTTCCGTTGGTGTTTCTTGTTTCACGTTAACAAAATTATTACGTTAACAAAATTGTTCTTAAGTCATCTCTGATATTATGGCTTCCGAAGAAGAGATAGATCATATTTGTGTTCGTTTTACCGGAAAGAATTATCTTGTTTGGGAATTTCAGTTTCGGATGTATGTCAAAGGGAAAGGATTATGGAGTCACTTGGGCGATGTCTCTTTGGCACCGTTAGAGACAACTGACTTAGATGCATGGGAAATAGAAGATGCTCAGATTATCACTTGGATTCTCGGTACTATTGATCCTCACATGATTAATAATTTGCGATCTTTTTCCACTGCCCAAGAAATGTGGAACTACTTGAAGCGTATCTATAACCTAGACAATGCGGCCAAACGTTTTCAGTTGGAGCTAGACATTGCCAATTACAAACAAGGCAATCTGTCTGTTCAAAATATTATTCTGGTTTTTTGAATTTGTGGACAGAACACTCTGCAATTATACATGTTGATGTTCCCAAAAGTTCTCTCGCGGATGTCTAAGAGGTCTACAATACTAGTAGGCGAAATCAATTTCTCATGAAGCTTCGTGCAGAATTTGAGGTTGTCAGAGGTGCCTTGTTGAATAGGAATCCCGTTCTTTCTTTAGATACATGTGTCGGTGAACTTCTCAGAGAGGAACAGCGTCTTGCTACTCAAGGATCCATGTCTCGTGATGTTGTCATTTCTGAGTCTGCTATGTTTGCATATGCTCCTCATAGTAGAGGTAAAGGTCGTGATATTCGACATGTCCAATGTTTCTCTTGCAAACAATTTGGACATTTTGCTCAGAGTTGCAGTAAGAAGTTTTGTAATTATTGCAAGAAGCGGGGCCATATTATCTCTGATTGTCCCACCCGTCCTCCACGATCAACACAACGTTCGGTGCAAGCATTTTCTGCTAGTACAAGCTCTGCAGTTGGTCCTTCCATCACCAATCCATCTAATGGTGGTGCTCTCCAACCTGAAATAATCCAACAGATGGTACTTTCCGCTCTATCAACCTTGGGAATTCAGGGTAAGTCTTCGAATGTTTCCCGCCCGTGGTTTCTTGATTCTGGTGCATCCAATCACATGACCACCTCTTCTGAATACTTGCACAATTTACATTCTTACCATGGTAATCAGAAAATTCAAATTGCGGATGGTAATGCTCTCTCTATCACGAATGTTGGTGACCTCAACTCTGATTTTCGGGATGTGTTTGTAGCACCTGGACTTGCTTCCAATTTATTATCTGTTGGTCAATTGGTTGATAATAATTGTAATGTAAATTTTTCTCGTGATGGTTGCCTTGTGCAGGAACAGGTGTCGGGGAAGGTGGTTGCTGTAACACCCCTTTTTAATACCCCAAAATATTTAACATATAATCAGAGAATAACATGCATATAATTCAAAAGGGCGTCACATCGATGTTAAAAAAAAAACTAAAAGCCTTTAAAAACTGACAGCATTTATCTATACAACACAATACACCTGGTCATTTTAATAACACTTAATATAAAATCACAATTTAACCTGGATATGCATTTACAGCGGAAAATATGATACTCATGTGATTCATAATGATTCATGTCCCATACCATGATCATACATCGACTAATGGTCTCAATTCAACATAAGATAAAATCAGAATGTTTGGCTTTTGAGCCTCTCAAAACGACAAGCAACCAACAAAAGTTCACAAGTCATAGCATAATACATGAGCAAATATAACATGAATTCAATACACCTAATCTACCCAGTGTTACATGACCAGAGCATCGACTCACTACCTAGTCTCCAATAACCAAGGAAGAACCTCCGGCTAGGTCACACGCGGCTACTAAACTCCAGGACCTGCATGTCGCCAAACGAGGGCAACATTAAAACAAAAGGGTGAGAATACGAACCATTATGAAGAAAGTATAACGGAATACAATGGTTAAATCAACACTTCAAGTAATTAATCACACTATGTATAACCATGTAGATAATAGTAATCAACCCATATTTCACATGTTATCAAGTATACAACAAACTTAAAGAGTATAATTTTTCAATTCTACTATTATATTCTCAATTTACATACACAACCATAATTATCACATATTCACACATTTAATCAAATATGTATTCAAACCTCACTCGTTTCAATTATCAAACTCATACACATATCACAACTACATCAACTTCACATATTCAATTATCGCATAATTTTAATGTGACTCAATGCAAGATATGTGACGCTATGCATGTGGTACCGAATTGTGAACCCAAAGTTTCACCGCCTCCCGATTCAATATCTAGAATCTAGGCCGCGCTTCCGATCCGGACAAGACCATAGCCCACCAAAATGTAAACATATAGTTTACCGCTTCCGATTCACTCTAGAATCTAAGCCTCGCTTTTGTTTCAAAGCAAACCACCTTTGTTTCAAGGCACACCATGACATGAATGTATGTACAATGTTAACAAACATATGCAATTAAGATCATCTCATCAATCTTAACTTATCGCATACCCATAATAATTCAACTCTATGAATTATATATCAAATTGTACACAACATTCACAACACATTGATATCAATCCACATAATATAAACAATATTCAATTATGATTCACCAAAATACAATTAACACTAGCAAACCATACTATCTCATGTTAATTCATATCGTAACAAAATATAAGAATACACTTCTAAACCAAGTATCAATTCATTAGTATTTGGTCAAAATACAATTACGGTCAACTTTCCAAAATACCGTAAGTTACCGACAACCGAATAATCAATTTCAATACTTATTATAATCCAATCAATTATACGTATTGAAATTAATTCAACTATTAAGTAAATCAACTAATTAATAATTACACTACATTAGTTCCAAGTTTCTAATTCATTTTCTATTCTAAAAACTAATATTTAATATAAAAGATATTCAAATTCACACTATTTCGGTCGGTTCGTAAATATCACATTTTCAACAAAATAACACCACCATGTTAATCTACTAATTAGACTTAGCTACCACGTAAATTTTCATTAAATTCCGGACAACTAATTATACCGCTTAATTTTGCTATTCGGTCAAACGGGGCTGTTTTGAAATTACATATTTCTATTCACTATATATACATATTGCTACAGTGAAGCACATGAATCAAGTATCATCTATCCTCTTTAGTATGCGCTACAGTATAGCATAAGACAAACCATAGCATCCAATTATATTTGCTTCTTTTGATCTACAATAGTAGAAGTTGACATATAAAATAGAAATAGGTAGTAACCCCAAATGAAAAAAAACAGAACCCAGAAATGAATTGGCTTAAGTGCATCAAAGGGGCCTATTCTTTTATCATGTTTACTACAATATACAAGATAATAGGTAGCATAGGAAACGAAAAAATATATATATAATTTCCAAAGCACCCTTTTTCAAAGCAAATGCCAAATTATATTAACAGATCATTTCTATTCCCAAATAAATTTCCAGTTTCATTTACAAAGACACAACAATATTTTTATGGGTTCAATTAACAACAACCTAATCATGTTAATCTACCCATTACCCCCATCATACTTACCCATAATAATAGGGATTCTCCCCCTTACCTCTTAAATTTTTTCTTCAAACCCTAATTGCTCCTAGTTCTTCCCCTTTTCCTTTTTCTCCTTTTTCTTCTTTTCTTTCTTTCCTCCTTTCTCAGCATCTCTCTTTCCGAAAAATGAAAAGGAAATAAATAAAAAAGTGGTATCCCTCCTCATTAACCCTTACTAACTATACCATATGGGCCTAAATATAACACTCCCTATTTACTCCTAACATCATTAAATAAGCCCAATAAAATATATACTATATATTATTTCTATTCTAGTTACTAAATTAAATAACACCAATAATTAAATAGACACAAATATACACACCAAGTTAATTAATATATATCAATTAACACACCAATTAATTAAATAAATAATAAAATAAATACTGATAAAATCCTCTAATAACTCAATGTCTAATATTTACGGTCAAATCTTAGTTACTCGGAAAATTCCCAAAACGCTAAATATTAACTCATTAATATTTTTAATACTAAAAATATTAAAATTTTTGATTAAATATCGATCCGCTATCCCGAACTAATACCGACTAAATCGTCCCCAAACGCGAAAATTTCAATAAACATCACAAATGACTAAATTAAGAAAATAATTATTTAAAACACCAAATAATATAATTACTAATATAATTAATAAAAATCGGGATGTTACAACTCTCCCCCACTTAGAATATTTTCGTCCTCGAAAATTCAATCGACACAACCATTTTGACCCCGAAACCACACCTACTCTCTCCCGATTCATACCAATACAAAATGTTCCACATCTTCAACCATACAAGCTTCCAAGAATGCCACTCCAATACTCGAATGGAATACTATGCAAATACACCGTTCTCTCGATGTTAAACTTAGCAAGTTTCTTCTTCCGATAATTCAGCCTCACTAGAATAAAATAAGCGCATCTCGTCAACCTATCCACAATGACCCAAATCACTTCACAATTACTCGATGTTCTCAGCAACCCGAAATAAAATCCATAGAGATACCTTCTCACTTCCACTCGAATAGGATAATTGTTGCACCAACTAAACAGTTTCTAACAATTCCAACTCAAATACACAATTCCGGTATATCACTCTTCATACTTTACCACTATACACTTCCTCAAATTTCTATACATCATTAATACCATGATTAATACTAAAATCATTACGATGTTCCTCATCCAAAAATTCTCTTTGTCCGAATTCAAACCGTCAGGAATACAAACTTGATCACAACATCTCATGACACCATTCTCGACAATCCAAAAGTTATCACTTTTTTCCTTGATTACTCAATATCATCTTGTCAACCAATTGCAAAATCCGATTTCTAACCTTCTCTAATCTTGTCAAAAATATCACAAGTAGGCTTCAACATACCAACTTAACACACGAAGACGTCGCTTCCCAACTAAACTCAACTCTCTAAATCGTTCCAACGATTTCCAATTCTTGAATCCTTGACATAACTTTAAAATTATTTCTCATTCAATGCATCGGCTACAACCTTCCCTTTTCCAGGATGGTAATTCAAACCGAAGATTAAAATCATTCGAAATTCTACTCGTCTTGTTTACCTCATATTCAACTCTTGTGATCACTCAACATATCAACCTTGATCCAAACAAGCAATGCCTCTTACATTCCAAAACAAACACAGCGGCAAACAACTTTAATACATACATCGAATAATTCCTCTTATGAACTTTAAGTTACCTTGAAGCATAAGCTACCACTATCGATATCTACATCAACACACCTCAACTCGAAATCCCATATCCAAGGAAATTCACTCCTTCCAACCTAAACTCACATTCAGAAAGCTTTACATAAATCTTATTCTATTTCAACATCAATAACACAATCCTTAATGTTCAATATATTCATCGTCACTCTTAGAATCAAAATATCCTCAAGAAAATTTACCTCATAGAACCTTCTTTCTTCTTACTCGACAAAACAGGCGCAACTCTACGACCATACACTCAGACAAATGAACCTCTTCTCAACAACTCCTCAATTCGACTCTTCAACTTCTCCTTAGTCGTTTTACACACTATCAAATTAGTAAGACAAGTCTATCTCGTCCAATATGATCTCGTCTCCTATCAACAATAGATTAAGGATGATCAAGTCCTCAATTTGTCAATAGACAGTCGACAATCATAATGAAACATAAACCTCCATTACTAAACTACAATCGTCCCTTCAGAACTTGTACTTGAAATCACTTAAAATACCAAGATCCAAAATCTCTCTTAAAGTTACAAATACTTGATTCAACTCCAAACAGTTCATACCAAAATTCTCATCAATTTGGTCTAACAAAAAAAAACAAACTAAATCAATTCCCAAAATCTCTACCAAAGAAGCTTAACGGATAAATCAAACAAGCAAAGGGAGTAGAAATAAAGCCACAGCAGTTGTATCAATAACTATACTTCTATGCATAATAGATAAAACAAGATCCAATCTTATAGCACAATCCAAAGAATGAAATAATGTGTTGCACCATTATCAATAATAAAGCACGTACCTCAGATTAACTTATCCTTAGAAGTAGTCTCACCACCAGACAACGCAAACGCTTTTCCTTCCGCTTGCTCCTTCTTTGGTTTCTCACATTTGGTACGAACATGACCTCGCTCACCACAATTGTAACAACTCGCACTCGAACCAACTCTACACTTAGCAGCTGTGTGACCCAGCTTGCCACACTTGAAACAAGTAGTAACCTCTTTCTTACACTCAGAAACACGATGACCTTCGACACCACATCTGTAACACTTAAGTGGAGTAGGAGTCCCTCCCCCACTTAGCCTCTTGACAAAACCAATTTGTTCCTTCTGGTTATCATACAGTTTCCCACGAAACTGTCCTCCTTCTTGTTTCAACTGTAGAAACCTCACTTCTTTCTTTCCACGCACATCTTCTGGAAAATAGTTTCCCAAAAATGAATTACGGAAAAGAGTCCAAGTAACTTCGATACCTTCTCTTTCAAATCTCCGCACAATATTACTCCACCAAACGTCAGCTTCTTTTGTCAGCATGTGAGTACCAAACTGTACCTTCTGTACATCAGTACAACTCACGAGTTGAAAGATCTTCTCAATTTCTCTCATCCATACATGCGCTTTGTCCGGTCCATACCCTCCTTCAAAGATCGGCGGGTTGCACTTTTGAAAGTCTCCAAAAGCATGGAACTCATCCTTTCCTCCATAACCGACATTCTCTTGCGGCGCTTGTCCGATCGCACCAGTCCACCTCATCATTGCCCTAACATTAATGTCAAGATTCCTTCCTGCAGCCACCGTCCTAACCAACCAAACAACCAGACAAAACAGTATCGATCGTGTCAGATACACGAATCAAATACAACAGGATAAAAGACATTAATAACCTTGACCAACTGGTCGACCATGCTCTGATACCACTAATGTAACACCCCTTTTTAATACCCCAAAATATTTAACATATAATCAGAGAATAACATGCATATAATTCAAAAGGGCGTCACATCGATGTTAAAAAAAAACTAAAAGCCTTTAAAAACTGACAGCATTTATCTATACAACACAATACACCTGGTCATTTTAATAACACTTAATATAAAATCACAATTTAACCTGGATATGCATTTACAGCGGAAAATATGATACTCATGTGATTCATAATGATTCATGTCCCATACCATGATCATACATCGACTAATGGTCTCAATTCAACATAAGATAAAATCAGAATGTTTGGCTTTTGAGCCTCTCAAAACGACAAGCAACCAACAAAAGTTCACAAGTCATAGCATAATACATGAGCAAATATAACATGAATTCAATACACCTAATCTACCCAGTGTTACATGACCAGAGCATCGACTCACTACCTAGTCTCCAATAACCAAGGAAGAACCTCCGGCTAGGTCACACGCGGCTACAAAACTCCAGGACCTGCATGTCGCCAAACGAGGGCAACATTAAAATAGAAGGGTGAGAATACGAACCATTATGAAGAAAGTATAACGGAATACAATGGTTAAATCAACACTTCAAGTAATTAATCACACTGTGTATAACCATGTAGATAATAGTAATCAACCCATATTTCACATGTTATCAAGTATACAACAAACTTAAAGAGTATAATTTTTCAATTCTACTATTATATTCTCAATTTACATACACAACCATAATTATCACATATTCACACATTTAATCAAATATGTATTCAAACCTCACTCGTTTCAATTATCAAACTCATACACATATCACAACTACATCAACTTCACATATTCAATTATCGCATAATTTTAATGTGACTCAATGCAAGATATGTGACGCTGTGCATGTGGTACCGAATTGTGAACCCAAAGTTTCACCGCCTCCCGATTCAATATCTAGAATCTAGGCCGCGCTTCCGATCCGGACAAGACCAAAGCCCACCAAAATGTAAACATATAGTTTACCGCTTCCGATTCACTCTAGAATCTAAGCCTCGCTTTTGTTTCAAAGCAAACCACCTTTGTTTCAAGGCACACCATGACATGAATGTATGTACAATGTTAACAAACATATGCAATTAAGATCATCTCATCAATCTTAACTTATCGCATACCCATAATAATTCAACTCTATGAATTATATATCAAATTGTACACAACATTCACAACACATTGATATCAATCCACATAATAGAAACAATATTCAATTATGATTCACCAAAATACAATTAACACTAGCAAACCATACTATCTCATGTTAATTCATATCGTAACAAAATATAAGAATACACTTCTAAACCAAGTATCAATTCATTAGTATTTGGTCAAAATACAATTACGGTCAACTTTCCAAAATACCGTAAGTTACCGACAACCGAATAATCAATTTCAATACTTATTATAATTCAATTAATTATACGTATTGAAATTAATTCAACTATTAAGTAAATCAACTAATTAATAATTACACTACATTAGTTCCAAGTTTCTAATTCATTTTCTATTCCAAAAACTAATATTAAATATAAAAGATATTCAAATTCACACTATTTCGGTCGGTTCGTAAATATCACATTTTCAACAAAATAACACCACCATGTTAATCTACTAATTAGACTTAGCTACCACGTAAATTTTCATTAAATTCCGGACAACTAATTATACCGCTTAATTTTGCTATTCGGTCAAACGGGGCTGTTTTGAAATTACATATTTCTATTCACTATATATACATATTGCTACAGTGAAGCACATGAATCAAGTATCATCTATCCTCTTTAGTATGCGCTACAGTATAGCATAAGACAAACCATAGCATCCAATTATATTTGCTTCTTTTGATCTACAATAGTAGAAGTTGACATATAAAATAGAAATAGGTAGTAACCCCAAATGAAAAAAAACAGAACCCAGAAATGAATTGGCTTAAGTGCATCAAAGGGGCCTATTCTTTTATCATGTTTACTACAATATACAAGATAATAGGTAGCATAGGAAACGAAAAAATATATATATAATTTCCAAAGCACCCTTTTTCAAAGCAAATGCCAAATTATATTAACAGATCATTTCTATTCCCAAATAAATTTCCAGTTTCATTTACAAAGACACAACAATATTTTTATGGGTTCAATTAACAACAACCTAATCATGTTAATCTACCCATTACCCCCATCATACTTACCCATAATAATAGGGATTCTCCCCCTTACCTCTTAAATTTTTTCTTCAAACCCTAATTGCTCCTAGTTCTTCCCCTTTTCCTTTTTCTCCTTTTTCTTCTTTTCTTTCTTTCCTCCTTTCTCAGCATCTCTCTTTCCGAAAAATGAAAAGGAAATAAATAAAAAAGTGGTATCCCTCCTCATTAACCCTTACTAACTATACCATATGGGCCTAAATATAACACTCCCTATTTACTCCTAACATCATTAAATAAGCCCAATAAAATATATACTATATATTATTTCTATTCTAGTTACTAAATTAAATAACACCAATAATTAAATAGACACAAATATACACACCAAGTTAATTAATATATATCAATTAACACACCAATTAATTAAATAAATAATAAAATAAATACTGATAAAATCCTCTAATAACTCAATGTCTAATATTTCCGGTCAAATCTTAGTTACTCGGAAAATTCCCAAAACGCTAAATATTAACTCATTAATATTTTTAATACTAAAAATATTAAAATTTTTGATTAAATATCGATCCGCTATCCCGAACTAATACCGACTAAATCGTCCCCAAACGCGAAAATTTCAATAAACATCACAAATGACTAAATTAAGAAAATAATTATTTAAAACACCAAATAATATAATTACTAATATAATTAATAAAAATATTAATAAAAATCGGGATGTTACAACTCTCCCCCACTTAGAATATTTTCGTCCTCGAAAATTCAATCGACACAACCATTTTGACCCCGAAACCACACCTACTCTCTCCCGATTCATACCAATACAAAATGTTCCACATCTTCAACCATACAAGCTTCCAAGAATGCCACTCCAATACTCGAATGGAATACTATGCAAATACACCGTTCTCTCGATGTTAAACTTAGCAAGTTTCTTCTTCCGATAATTCAGCCTCACTAGAATAAAATAAGCGCATCTCGTCAACCTATCCACAATGACCCAAATCACTTCACAATTACTCGATGTTCTCAGCAACCCGAAATAAAATCCATAGAGATACCTTCTCACTTCCACTCGAATAGGATAATTGTTGCACCAACTAAACAGTTTCTAACAATTCCAACTCAAATACACAATTCCGGTATATCACTCTTCATACTTTACCACTATACACTTCCTCAAATTTCTATACATCATTAATACCATGATTAATACTAAAATCATTACGATGTTCCTCATCCAAAAATTCTCTTTGTCCGAATTCAAACCGTCAGGAATACAAACTTGATCACAACATCTCATGACACCATTCTCGACAATCCAAAAGTTATCACTTTTTTCCTTGATTACTCAATATCATCTTGTCAACCAATTGCAAAATCCGATTTCTAACCTTCTCTAATCTTGTCAAAAATATCACAAGTAGGCTTCAACATACCAACTTAACACACGAAGACGTCGCTTCCTCTTGTTTTGAACTGATTCATAGTGATGTATGGGGTATGTCTCCTGTAGTTTCTCATGCTCGCTATAAATATTTTGTCACATTTGTTGATGATTATAGTCGTTTTACTTGGATATATTTTCTTCGGTCTAAATCTGAAGTGTTTTCTATGTTTAAGAAATTTCTGACGTATGTTGAAACTCAATTTCATGAAAGTGTTTAAATTTTTCGCTCTGATTCTGGTGGTGAGTACATGTCTCGTGAGTTTCAAGAATTTCTTCAACAAAAAGGCATTTTGTCTCAACGATCTTGTCCCAATACCCCCCAACAAAATGGGATGGCAGAACGCAAGAATCGTCATTTGCTTGATGTGACCCGCACTTTACTTCTTCAAGCTTCTGTACCACCCCGATTTTGGGTGGAGGCTCTTTCCACAGCTGTCTTCTTGATCAATCGTCTTCCTTCTACGGTTATTGATCTCGATTCTCCCTTTTTTCGTCTTTTTAAAATTCAGCCTAATTATAATGATTTACATACCTTTGGATGTGTTTGTTTTGTTCACTTACCTCCATTTGAAAGGCATAAGCTTGGAGCGCAGTCTGTTCAATGTGCGTTTATGGGGTATAGTCACTCTCATAAGGGATTTGTGTGTTATGATGTCACTAACCATCGTTTTCGTATTTCTAGGAATGTGACATTTTTTGATAATCAGTTTATGTTTCCATGTGTTTCTCCTGTCATGAATGATATTGTTACTCTTCCTAAGTTTTCTATTATGCATCAATCTATAGAACGCTATAAACCAGGTCATGTATATGTCAGAAAACACAAACAGCAGGTTCCCACACCCCTTCCCGACGCTGAACCGCCACCTGATCCTGTAATGGTTGAACCACGACGTTCTGGTCGAATATCTCGAGCACCAGATAGATATTCACCAGACAGGTATGATTCCTCACATACTTCTCTGACTGCCACACTCTCTAGCATATCTATTTCTACTTGCTATTCACAGGTTGTTAAAGATGTACGTTGGATAAAAGCAATGAATGAGGAACTTCAAGCTCTTCAAGAGGATTTCACATGGGATATTGTCTCTTGTCCTCCTGATGTTAAACCCATTGGCTGCAAATGGGTGTATTCTGTGAAATTGAATTCTGATGGGTCCCTTAACCGTTTCAAGGCTCGCTTGGTTGCCTTAGGAAACAAGCAGGAATATGGAATTGATTATGATGAGACATTTGCACCGGTTGCCAAAATGACATCTGTCCGTACGGTACTCTCTATAGCTGCTTCTAACGGGTGGACTCTTCATCAATTAGATGTGAAAAATGCTTTTCTTCATGGTGACCTAGCGGAAGATATTTATATGACTCCTCCTCAAGGTTTATTTCCGTCATCTAAGGGTGTGTGCAAGCTCAAACGCTCCTTATACGGTTTGAAACAAGCTCCTAGAGCATGGTATGAAAAATTTCGCTCCACTCTACTTGGGTTTTCCTTTACTCAGAGTCAGTACGATTCTTCTCTATTTATTCATAGAACATCTACTGGAATTGTCCTACTTCTTCTGTATGTTGATGATATGATTATTACTGGTTCTGATCATGCTTCCATTCAAAGCCTTAAATAGCAGTTACAAGCAGCGTTTCATATGAAAGATCTTGGTAATTTGCATTATTTTCTTGGTCTTGAGGTTCATTCTACATCCAAGGGCATATTCCTCCATCAACACAAGTATGCCACAGATTTAATTTCTATGGCTGGTCTGCAATCGGCTAATCCAGTAAATACTCCTCTTGAGGTTAATGTTAAATATCATCGTGATGATGGTGATCTGTTGCATGATCCTTTATTGTATCGTCAACTCGTGGGTAGCCTTAATTACTTGACTATTACTCGCCCTGACATATCATTTGCTGTTCAACAAGTAAGTCAATTCATGCACTCTCCTCGCCACCTACACCTGGCAGCAGTTCGACGTATAATTCGTTACTTGAAGGGAAGCTCTCATCGTGGTTTATTCTTTCCTACTGGCGTTCCTCTTAAATTGAGTGCTTATAGTGATGCCGATTGGGCAGGGTGCCCTGATACTCGACGATCTGTCACTGGTTGGTGCATGTTTCTTGGATCTTCATTGATCTCATGGAAAAGTAAGAAACAAGCGAGAGTCTCTAAATCTTCTACTGAATCTGAGTATCGTGCCATGTCTGCTGCTTGTTCTGAAATAATTTGGCTTCGTGGTCTTTTGGCTGAACTTGGATTTCCTCAAATAGAGCCAACTTCACTTTATGCTGACAATACAAGTGCCATCCAAATTGTTGCGAATCCTGTTTTTCATGAACGCACCAAACATATTGAAGTTGATTGTCACTCAATCCGTGACGCTTATGATGACAGAATAATATCACTTCCTCATGTCAGTACTCAGTTGCAGATTGCAGATATTCTTACCAAGGCTGTTCCGCGTCCACGTCATCAGTTTCTTGTTAGCAAATTGATGCTCATTGACAAGCAGCATCAATTTGAGGGGGGGTGTGAATAGGAATTAGTTTAAATGTATTTATTTAGTGTAATTACCAATATAGCCCTGTAACCTTTATATATACGAGAAATAATAATGAGAAAAGTATCAAGCCAAGAATTATTGACACTATAATAATTATTCAACCCCACACAACTTTAAATAAGACTCTTCCAACCCTTTGAATAGGGTAATAACATTGTTTTTCACTTTTTCCACTACAACACGGAAGGCCTACGAAAGCGCTTATTTTGGGCTTTAAAAGCGCTTTAAAGCGCTGTGAAAGCCAGCGCTGGCATAGGTAACAAAAGCGCTTCTAAAAGCGCTCTGGTAGACCCCCCTATAAGAGCGCTTTTCTGGAAAAAGCGCTCTGGTACCCCCCCTATTAGAGCGCTTTTTCTGGAAAAAGCGCTCTGATAGCCCCCCTATAAGAGCGCTTTTCCAAAAGCGCTTTCGTAGGTTGCGTTTTTTATTTTATTTTTTATGCTTTTTTTTGTAAACCTATTATTTTTATAATTTCTAAACCTGCATTTATGGCAGCATTCTTTCATGAACCTGTAATTTACCATTGTTATCCCATAAACCTATAATTTACAATCGTAATCCCATTATTTCAGTAATCTCATTATTTCAACAAAGAAGCGATTTCGATTATATACTAAACATGCATTATAATTATACCATTGTAATTAATCCAAAATATATATACACCGATTCACATATTTCTAACATGAAAACAACTAAACCAATTCACATGACATTATAACAATAAGAAAATCATCCCTAAACAACTAAATCAACTAAATCGGTCCTAGTCCTGCAAAGTCTGAACATCTTCAAATGACTGAAAATCTTCACAATATGCAAAATAAATATAATATAATCAAAATAAGATTATTATTATATAAAGGCTCTAAAATAAGAAGGTAAAGAGTAGAACGAGTATATATATATATATATATATATATATATATATATATATATATATATATATATATATATATATATATATATATATATATATATATATATATATATATATATATATATATATATATATATATATATATATATGAGGAGGGTTATATTGACTCCAAGAGTAAGTTATAATAACTTACTCCACATCTTGACCATTAATTCTTTTCAATCTAATGGTTAAAAATAATAAGGAATAGTTTTCTCTTTCCTCATTTAATGACTTATTGTTTTTAACCATTAGATTGAAAAGAATTAATGGTCAAGATGTGGAGTAAATTATTATAACTTACTCTTGGAGTCAATATAACCCTCCTCTATATGTATATATATATATATATATATATATATATATATATATATATATATATATATATATATATATATATATATATATATATATATATATATATGTCGTGTAAAAAGAATAATCAAATTAAATATATCAATAAATACAAATTAATTTATTAATATTTAGGACTTTATATATCTAACTTGAATACATGGAATGGAATATCATTTATTGTAAATTAGTTCAACAAATTTTGTACATAAAGTTTACCTTAAATTTAACACAGCCACGTCATATAGCCCAGAGGGATAAAGCAATATAGATCACTAACAATAATCCTGTCACAGACACCCTCAAGAACAACATTAGCTACATGTTATTGATAGGAACACTATTAGAAACTCAACCAACAGCATGTCAAACAATTACAGAATTTGAGAAGTTGTTACCAAATTGATCAAAAGAGCCCAGTATCCTTGTGAGCTTTCTACTATCTCTTAGCAATATAAGAAGTTTCTCTGCAACAACAATTAATGTAAAGTTCACAACCAATTGACAGGAAAAATTAGACACAAATAAAAGTTGAATATTAATTTCTATGACAAATAATACATGACAACTAGTTACTACTACTTACCCTTCAGCGTTTTCCTTCATCTTTGAGCTATGCTATATCTACACTTATTTTCCTACACTTGTATATTACACCGTATATTTTAACACAGATAGATACTTGTGCACAGAAATTAAGATAGAATAAATTAATAAAAAATGAATTGTATACCTTGTATGTAGAAAATTACGGTGTTGGTGTAAGCTAGGGGTGTATGTTTACTCAATCAATAAATGTTGCAATAATGAGAAGGGGTTGTTGGACTAGAAATTTGAAGGTTTTGTTGGACTTAACCTGCATCGCCTCATTTCTATCCAAGTTGTATTGTGTCTCAGAATATGAATCAAATAACTGTACCCCGAAGGATCCTGCCACAGAAGACTTCGGGGTACAATACTTGATTCATATTCTGTGGAACATAATCGGCAGGGGCACATTGTGTTCTATCCTTTACCAGTCCATCCACTGTTTGAAGCTCAACCTACAATAGAAAAACGTGATTATTACTAACTACATATAGAAAATCTTGAATCATGTTAATTTCCAGATACATTATATTGAAAAAAAAAATTAGAATGTGAAAGCTAAAAGAGTTCAAAAGTTCCCTAGAAATGAATGTTCTCAACACGTTCCACATTGGAACTCGTAATAGTGGCTAATAAAACAAAAAGTCCTATGCTTTATGTCCAGAAAAGATCATGTAAAAAGCGATCAATCCTGGAGGCCCTTTAAATCAATTCATACTAAATTAAAAAGTGTATAAAACTATAGATAATACATCTATAGATGTAAATACTAACTTCACGGATCTAATGAAACTTTTATTCCAAAAACAAATTACTTGAGTTTTTTTTTTCTGCATAAAAACCTAACAAACTTTGTCTTCAATACTCTAAATCACTGATAAAAACCTAACAAACTTTGTCTTCAATACTCTAAATCACACTGATAAAACCTAAATCACTGATAAATTAAAAAAGCCCCAATAATATTAACTATAACCCTAAATAAAATTTTGTATTTTTTGAAAGCAAACAATGAAAAGAAGGAAAATTTCCGGCACAAAACCCTAACGTGAACAGAGAAGAGGCGGTTGAAGGGTGGCGATGGAGTGAGGAAGGCGGTGGCGGAGTCGGTTGAAGGCTGGAGAGGGAGTGAGGACGGCGGAGAGGGAGTGAGGACGGCGGAGCAACGAAAGGAAGAAGAAGGTTCGCGTGTTTTGGATCTGAAACAAAACGCGTGTGTTTGTAAAATATATAATTTTTTAAATGGGCTACCAGAGCGCTTTTCAAAAGCGCTTTAATAACACCCCCTACCAGAGCGCTTTTATCCCAAAAGCGCTTTCGTAGCACCCACCCTATAAGAGCGCTTTTAAAAGCGCTTTCATAACCCCCCTACCAGAGCGCTTTTTAAAAGCGCTCTCATACCCCCCCTACCAGAGCGCTTTTTGAAAGCGCTCTCATAACCCCCCCCTACCAGAGCGCTTTTTTTGCATCATTTTCCCTTGTTTATTAATTTTGTTTTTAGCGAGCCCTACGAGAGCGCTTTTGCTAAAAGCGCTTTAGTAGCTGCGCTGCTACAGCTTAAATTTGGCGTAGTGTTCGGCTAGTAATGAGTTTTAAACAAAGAATGAGATAAATAGGCTCAAAAGATTTTCAAATAAGGGATGATATTATCCAGGATTGGCTTTTTGGCTAAGTGGCTAAAAATAACAAAAAAACAAGTATGCCTTTATCATATCAGTATGCACAAGTAAAAAAAAATTTTCAACAAGAGTCTATTTAAGTTTCTTATATTCTTACAATATATTTTGCTTTTCTTGGAATGTACACATGATGGTTGTTTTTCCTCGCTGCATTTGGTCTTACATTGCAAGTAATTGATCTTCAATGAGCCAACTGTTTAGTAGTGTTTGCTTATGCCACCACAACTTCTGTATTTTTGCATCTAGCAAGTGATTTGTATGTCTGCTTTTGTCATACCAATTCAAAGTGAGTCATAATAAAATACTACCATGTCATGGAACATAAACTTAATAAGTACAAGGAAGTAGTTCAAACAAATAGTATACTCAAACTACTCAATTTTTTGTCCCTGTTATACAACTTTATAGGTTAATTGTTAGTTTCTTTTTTGACAACTCAATTTCTCTTTGACAATATTCTCGATGCATGCTTAATTAAGATACATGGTTGTAATTGCGTGCTTACTGTTTGACCTTTTATGCTTAATTAAGATAAGTGGTTCAAGCATTTACCTGTTGAAGACTATTATTATCCGTATGAAGAAGTTGATGACGATCTAGATGATGACGAGGCTTACTATGGTGCTTCGGCAAATGTCCGACTTGGCAACCGTAGATGGGGAGACAACTGTTTTGTAAATTACACATGTTGTTTTTCCCTTTCTTTTTATTATGAAGTGAATCCACTGTAGTAGATCAAATCATATTATAGTTCATGTTGTTTAGGTAACAATGTAACATGAATGTTCTAGATTTCACCCATACATGGAATGAGTTTTGTTGTCATTGAATTGTAAGCATAAAGTTTTCTGTCATATTTTTCCTGATTTAGAAATTTGATGCAGTGTCACGATATTGTATAAAAGTGGTGGTTTGAGCTTTTTCAGTGACATAACACTTCTTCTAATTGATGAGGTTCACCTGGTGAATGATCCTCTGGAGCTGCCCTGGAAGCAATTGTTAGCAGGATTAAAATTATGTCTTGCAATCCAAAAATAAAATTAAATCCTCTGTCTCAGGCCCGCTTCCTCGCTTTATCCGCAACAATTCAAAATATTGAGGATCTAGGTATTTTTCTATTTTACTTGATGTTGTAACAAGAGTTAAATATCATGTAAGCAACCATGGATGGAATTTCATGCAATATACATACTTTTGCAGCTAAATGGCTCTTGGTTCCTGACCAAGGGATCAAAAGATAGTTTTCCAACTCTACATTCATTATTTGGCTTGTGCTAATGCTGCAAGTCAATATCCGAAAATTTATTTCCTTTTGAATGTTCACAGGTTTGGAGAAGAAATGAGACCGGTAAAGTTGTCAACCAAGGTTTTTGGTAAGCTATTAGTTGAGCATATTAAAAATTGAAATTTATCTGTTTCTTATGATTTTCATTCATTGGAACCCAATAGAAAGTCTTCAAAACCAAGTTGTATGGGGTTTTCTCAGAAGAAAAAAAAAAAACAAAGATGACATCAATAAAAGACACCATATTTGAATTTGTGAAATATGTGAAATTTTTTTCTAGGGTTAAATTAGTTCCTATAAATATGCGACCCTGCATTTTTAGTCCTTATAAAATTTTTCTTTAATAAATGGTTCTTCTAAAAAATTTATGCATGCAATTTCAGTCCCTTATAGTTTCTAAAATTTTTAAAACTGATTAATTATCCTTTAATTTTTAAATTTTTGAATAATTTTTTTTATATATGTTTAGAATACTGTGAAATATTTGTTTACCAAGTTTTAAAATTTTTTAAAACGAGAAGAATTAAATATGAATTTTTCAAATTTCAAAAAGTAATAATAAAAGTCATGAAAATGTCAACTTAGAAATTAAATTTTGAGTTTTTTTTTTCAGGAACTTTTTAAAATATTATGAACATGTCTGCAAAATAATCATTCTAAAATACACATTAGTTTGACAGCAGAGACTGAAATTACATGCATAAAAATTTTAAAAGGACCATTCATTGATGGAAAATTTATAAGAACTAAAAATGTAGGATCACATATTTATAGGGACTAAAAACGTATTTAACTCTTTTTTCTATTAGTCCTCGAAATCACTTTAAACAATTTACTTTAGGTTTACTTCCAAATTTATGCAGGCTATGCTCCAGCCAAGAATGACTTTCTATTTGAGCATGTTGGTTTGAAGTTAACTAATACCAGATAGTATCAATACTTTTACATACATTCTTTTATTTAATTGTATCTTAATTTCTATTTTAAACTACCATGCAAGGCCTTCAAAACTATATTTTTGGTAAGCAGTGTAATTCAGCCTACGAGTTAATGGCTTTATGCTTTGCAACTTTACTTTGCTATTAACACTTTTACGTAAGAAGAAAAATAACAGTTCCATGTGTACAACGGATTTCAGAATATTCTCATGTAGTACTCTAAAGGGAAATCTGCGCTTATATTTTGTTCAACAAGAAAAGGTGCTCAGGAAGCAGCTCAGAAACTCTCTCAAATTGTCATAAATTTTGGGCAGTCCACTACTAAAAAAATTGAATTTAGAGAGGGAATTATTCCGTCACTAATTCACAAAATTCCGTCACAAAATCATTTAGTGACGGATTTAGCGAGGTGGGAATATCCGTACCGAATTTCAATGTCGCAAATAGTTTGTGAGGGATTTTAAATTCCGTCATAAACTGTTAAGGAATAATTCCGTCACTAATTTTAAATTTCCGTCAGAAACCATGCCAAAGAAATCCTTCAGAAATTTGTGAGGGATTTTAAAATACGTCAGTAAATATACTTTTGTGACGTTTATATTCCGTCACTAATTGCTAAAGACTAATGTTTGAATACTCGCTTTATGAGGGATTTATTCCCTCACTAATCAATGAGAACTAACCTGAAGTTATTGAAATTGTAAATTTCCTGACAAATGTATTTAATATTAAAACTAAATTTACTATATCATAATAAAAATAAATCAATCACAATATGAAACAACATAAATAGTTTTAGTGAATATCATAAATATTCCCCAAATAGATACAAATAGTACTAAAATTAAGTTCTTAAGACTAAATATTAAAACCATAGTATTTTTTCGTTGACATTAAATATTACAACTACAAGTTCAAAAAAAGATCTTAAAATTAAGAAATTACAAGGAAAATAGTACTATCATTGTTCTTGAAACTAAGTCATGACAAACAAAAGTGAGTTCACTACAATTTAGTAGTGTATTTCAAGAAGTGGGTGGAGACGGATTTTGAGCCGAACGGTGAGGTTGATGACCTCCAGAAAAACTTTCCATAAATCGGAATAATTGTTCTCTAAGCAAACGTGAGTCTTCTTGTGATGCACGAATTAAAAAAATATATTAATAAATTTGGGACAAAGATACCAAAATAATTTTAAAAAAATATAATTATTTTTTAATTTTAAAAAATGCCCACAAGTTATCAGAACGAATTTAATCTTTTATATAACAACAAAAAAATATAAAACAATTCCCTCACAAAATTTGTCACTAATAACCTGTTACACATTTATGAGGGAATTTGTGACTGAATGATTAGGGAGGGATAAAATTCATCTTAGAATTCCTCCATAAATTTTCTCTTACCAAATTTGTGAGGGAATTTATGAAGGATTTTTTATGACGGAATAAATATGTCGTAAATATATTTGTTTATATGTGTACGTGACGTTTCAGCTATGTATACAACTTTCCCTCACAAAATCCCTCAGAATTAGTGAGGGATTTACTTCCCTCCCTAATTTCCCTCTCTAAATTCAATTTTTTTAGTAGTGGTCAAATCCTTTTTTAAGAGCAGGGAACAACAAGATCAGCTGAGGGAGGCTTCTCTATCACTTAGTGACAAACAAATGCAATCATATATTCTTTATGTGATAATTGATAAGTGAATATTAATAAGTGTTCAAGCTCAAACTTACACATAATATAAAAAATTATGTGATAATTAATACGTGTATATTAAATTTATATTTAAAAAAATTAAATGTAATTTTAGAGGTGTATAGTTTATTTTAATGTGTTTGATTAATTTTTAAAATAGATTTGACTAAATCTCTAAAAAGAGAATTTTAAATTAAAATTTATATACGGGAACACATTTTAAATACGAAAAATATTATTTATAATTCAAATATTTTTTATTCAAAAATAGTATACGGGAAAAAATTTACTATTGATTTAAATACTTTTATATATGAAAATTTACTATTGGTGAAAATATTTTTGTAAATGCTATCTAAACAAACTAATATTTGTATACGGAAAAAAACTATTATTGATTTAAATATTTTTATATATGAAAAATAGTATTTATGATCAAATAATTTTGATAAAAAAAATGGTATACGAAGATTTAAATATTTTTATATAAAAAAATCTATTATTGATCTAAATATATATTTTTTAACCTTCTATTTAAAATAAATATATTAGATAAACAAATGCGCATAACAGACCAGAACTTGTGCGTATGCACGAGATCTAACGGTTATTAAAAAGACCTCTTTTGGACTCATCATTCACATTTAGCGTCTCTTTGTAAGGGTTGCACCCTAGTGCGAGCTTTATAATGAATTGCTTATTAAAAAAAAAAAAACTCAACTTTTGTATTTTCTTTATATTAACATTTATTATATTCAACTAAAGTAAATAATGAACTATGCTTTTAAATATTTCTTAAAAAATCATAATTTTTAATAAAAAATATTATTCTTAATTTTAAACTAATTTCTCTTTTATTTATTTTCTTTAATGTTTTTAATACGATTTTTTACATTTTATTACGTACATTTCTATAGTAAGTGATAATTTTTTCGATTACAACATAGTTATTATGTACATTTTATTCACTATTTAATTTCTTTTCTTTAATTTTTTTTAATACAATTTTGTAATTTATTTTAAAACTTATAAATTTTATTGTGTATTATTTTAAGTGGGTAAATATTGTTTTATATAATAAAAATTAAAAAATATTGAATTAAATAGATAAGAAATTAAAAAAACGTGAATTTTAATATTTAATAATATTTTCTAAACAAAAAAAAAAAATTTATCCACATTTTTCTTTAAATCAAGTTCTATTATATATAAATTCAACTAATACTTTTTAAACAATAGTATGCAATAATATTCAAAATATGTATGAAAAAAATAAAAATAAACAATGAGTAAAGAGTATATAATGTTTTAGTTTTGAATAAAATAAATAAAAAATGATATAAATTAATTTCAATAAAATGTTCACTTAATTTTTTTTTTCCGATTTACAACATAATAATATTTTTTTTTCAAAAAGCGAGAAACTATTATAAACGGTGAACCACAGTTCTCAAACCATTACAACGGGAAAAATAAAAAGCCAACCTCAAAGAAAATTACAAACCAATTGAGACTTATGACAAGTAAACTAACGGGTCCCTACTAAACTCGTAAAAGTTACAATTGGATATCATAATTTTCTCAATAAAAGCCCATCTCCAAATCATACTTTTGACCCCCCACACCATATCCGAGATATTCCAAGAGTCGTTCTTGAAAATGATGCAATTTCTAACCAACCAAATATACCAACACGTTGCCAACCAAATCACTCCCTCCTTACCTTTTCTAACTTTGGAGGCCTTGCAATAATAATTATATACACATTACTTAGTTTTTTTTTTTTCATTTTACGTTTTTTAATAAAAACTTTAAATTTTATTTAAAAACTTATAAGTTTTATTGTGTATTTTAAGTGGATAAATATTGTTTTATTTAAAATAAATTAAATAATAAAATGAAAATACAAAAAATGAGATCATTTTAAATATAAGAATTTTTTTATTAAGAATCAATCATTTTTCAGAAGTATTTAAGCATATTCATTTTTTTTATTAAATATTTAAAAAATTATGTTTTTATTTATTACCAAAAATAGATGAAACTATCTTTAGAAAGAATCATGTGAATGATGGGTTCAAAAGAGATCATTTAATAACAGTTAGATTAAAGTACAATTAATGGTTATAAAAGAGTGTAACATTTAGGGTGTTTGCGGTGTAGTTTGGGCAATTTTGACGGAAAAAAATCATCCGAACTGCAAGAGAAAAAATTGTGCGATTTAATTTGGTTCGGTTGGCTTTTAAAAAAACCTAACCAAACCAAACTGATGCGGTTTGGTTTGGTTTTTTATATATATTTTATTGAGCCATACATACACATATAGATGACAACATAACTTTGTATTTAGAGATTCATACACTATTAAATAACAACAAAACTTGTCATATTTTGACAACAACTTTCCATTTAATATGTAAAAATTAAATTAAACAAAAGCAAAATAATAAACATAAAATAATAGCATAAAACAAAGATAGAAGATTTGCGGGAAAATTACGTACTCCAATTATTCGTTTTATGAGTTTATTAAAGGTCCGCTTCTTTTTCTCTCCTAATTGTAATTGGTTGTAATTGTCTTTTTTTTGTCGGGTCCTTCCCGTCTCTTGTGTAATCGGGTTGGAGAACTCCTTTGTTCTCCCTATCAATATATCTTGCTTACACAAAAAAAAAAAGAGTAGTGAAGATGAAAAAGAAAAAATAAAAGAGTTGAGAGATTATAGATTAGGGAACATTTGCATAAAAATGATAAGGTGAAAAAAATATAAGAGAGTAAAGATTAGAGAAGAAGAAGGAAGATGTATGTGGCAAAGAATGCGCGATAATGCTTTTAGAGATTTGAGAAGATCAGGATTGAAATCATATGTGTAAGGATGAGAAAATTGTTCGTAATCATAAGACTAAGGTATAATAGGTTGAATTTTGGGTTGACTGTGAGTTAAGTAAAAGTTAGGTTGTAACATAATGCGGTTTGTTTCGGTTTGGTTTACAAAATATAAACCGCAAACCGAACCGTGCGATTTTGTTAAAGGACGACCCAAACAAATCCGAACCAAATACGATTTTTTGCAGTTTCGGTTTAGTTTATGGTTTCGGTTTAATTTGCGGTTTTCTATTGGGTGGGTTTGGTTTTGAACACCAATTTGATCATTCCTTTATTTATATATATATATATATATATATATATATATATATATATATATATATATATATATATATATATATATATATATATATATATATATATATATATATATATATATATATATATATGAGGAGGGATATATTTACTCCAGGAGTAAGTTATTATAACTTACTCCAAATCTAGACCATTGATTCTTCTCAATCTAATGGTTAAAAATAATAAGTAATAGTTTTCTCTCCACATTTAATTACTTATTATTTTTAACCATTAGATTGAGAAGAATCAATGGTCTAGATTTAGAGTAACTTATAATAACTTACTCCTGGAGTAAATATATCCCTCCTATATATATATATATATATATATATATATATATATATATATATATATATATATATATATATATATATATATATATATATATATATATATATATATATATAAAAACAAAAGAAAAGGATAAGTACTTGGTGAGTAAAAACAAAAGATAGTAGTAATATCTATATTTGTTTTAGTAAGTCGGTACTTTGTTATTCTTTTGTGTAGTTTTACTTAAATGGTGGTTTTTAAATTGAATTAATTTTAAAATTTGTCTGAAGCAAAATAATGGTAGCTAATTCAGCATTTTCTTGCAGTGATATAACCATCAATCAAGTTCATGTCTAAGACTATACTTTATTCTATCCTTTTCACACAACAAGCCTCTTCCCTATAGAAAGTGATCTATTCTGATATTTTCATGTTTTTCTATAATATAGACTTCAGCCTGCTATTCCCACCATTACTTGATTCCTTCTCCACTTTGAGTGATCACACTAGAAATTATGCAATATTAAGATTCTTTAACTACTCGTTATCAAATCACTTGCTATTAGACAATCGCCATCCGACTATTTGAGTCACAAATATAAACGTGAGAGAATAAAAGTCTCATAATTTGAAGTGTGTTAATGATCAGGACATCTTGTTTGTACCGACACAAACATTTAGCAAAGTTAAACGTAATATACTGACAGTGTAAAATAAATTTATATTTTATTTAATAGAAATTTATCAATTAGTCATGTCATATAATTAACTTAAAAATATGTGAGTGACTTAGTCTGATATATGATGGTGATTGGTTTTACATTGTCGGTGATTTCTTTTTCCAATATTTAGTGTTCCAACATGGACACCTACACATTACAAATAAAACCAAATTAATTATTTACCATTTTAGGAAGATTGAGTAGGGTGTGATTAAGGGCAATGTGACCACATCACCAAGGACGGATCTAGACATGATATATTGGTGAGGCTAAACATAAAAGAAAGTATAAACTAAATTATATTGAAAATAAAAAATAATATTGTTAATACAGTATATTTACAATGAAGATCATCTACTATCAATAAAAGGGCTGGCCCGATCAATTCGAGGACCCTGTTCAAGTTTAAAAAGTGGGCCTAAAAATACGGTTAATCACTAAATGAATCTGATTATAGTATAATTTCAAAGGAAAAATTTACTTTGTACCCCTACAATTAGCATTATACCCCTACAATTTTTTAAAAATATCATTTTTATCCTTTAATATTTTTAACCACTTTATTATTTTATTTTTTAAATTTTATAAAAAAAATTATAAAATTGCAGCCCTACGCATGCAAACCGGAACTCTTTTGCAAAGTCTTCCGGTATGTAAAATAAAAGTTAAAAATACATACCGGAACTCTTTGGCAAAGTCTTCCGAAACACAAAATAAAACTTGAAAAATCTATAAAAAAATGTCGGAACTCTTTTGCAAAGTCATCCGGTATGCAAAATAAAAGTTAAAAATGACTACCGGAACTCTTTCCAAAAGTGTTCAGGAACACAAAATAAAACTTGAAAAATCTAAAAAAAGTGCATACCAGAACTCTTTTGCAAAGTCTTCCGGTATGCAAAATAAAAGTTAAAAATTACTACCGGAACTCTTTTCAAAAGTCTTCCGGAACACAAAATAAAACTTGAAAAATCTAAAAAAAGTGCATACCGGAACTCTTTTGCAAAGTCTTCCGGTATGCAAAATAAAAGTTAAAAATGACTACCGGAACTCTTTTCAAAAGTCTTCCGGAACACAAAATAAAACTTGAAAAATCTAAAAAAATACATACCGGAACTCTTTTGCAAAATCTTCCGGTATGCAAAATAAAAGTTAAAAATGACTTCCGGAACTCTTTTGCAAAGTCTTCCGGAACACAAAATAAAACTTAAAAAATCTAAAAAAATACATACCGGAACTCTTTTGTAAAGTCTTCCGATATACAAAATAAAAGTTAAAAAAATAAAATGATAAATTAATTAAAAATACACAAAGACAAAATTGACAGTTTTCGTAAAATGTACGGATACGAGGACAAATGTAAGGGTACAATGTAAAATTTAGATTTCAAAGTGGGTACATTCTCATGCTTCAAATAGTAACTTTTGAGAAAAAACTTATAAAATTAACACTAATTACTTTTTGTAACACTTAATTTACTTTTAAATATTTTATTAAAGAATTAATATTTAAAAATTTAATTATTTGTTTAATAAATACAAGAACACACATAATATTTATCTAATCAATAAAATATTATTTAAGTATTTATAATTAAGTAGATCTATTAGCACACATCACATTACTAATAAAAAATCTTAAATTTCATATTGGTTAGACATAGTCCTAGAAAAAATTTATATGGAGTAACACCTCTCACTAAACAAATGGGTTTTGTAAAGGCCAATCAAGTCAAATTTTAATATGATATTAAATTCTATCAATCGGATCATGGACCGCCAATCATTTTAATCTCGCACCAAACTCAAGAGTGCTAGGCGCAAAGAATTTATAGAAAAATTCTAAATTTCACATTGATTAAACATATAAAAAGTTTATATAGATGGATACCTCCCATCTTATACAAGAATAACTTAAAAGAAATAACAAGAAATATATTCTCACAAGTCTCTTTAGGTCTGAAAAAAAATTCTAAACTCCCAAAATTCAACGACCTAAATTTAAGAGAATATATATAATATTAATTCATGTGAGAATATAATTCATGTCTACTCACACGAGGAGTCAGTATTATTATAATTGATTTCTAATCTAGTTACTAATTTAAAATGGGAGAAAGTTTTGCATAAGCACATAATTTGGACACACACTTATAAAAGAAAAAGATGGAAAATAAAAATAATTAAATAGTTTTATTTTTTATAATATTTAAATGATTTTATGTGTGTGTGGTCAAATGATGATTTGTTGGGGTTGTGACAAGTATTTCTATTATAGTGGTTAAACTTTTTTTAGCTAGCTAGTTATGTAGCATTAATAAATGTGAAACATATGATTTTATATTATACATCTCAAGTCTCCAACGAGAAAGCTAGCATTATCTTAGACTAAGGCAAAAGTCTTATTTACAAATTCCACACCGAAAGATTGCATCTTTAGATTTTTTATTTTTTTTAGAAATAATTATTTTTTTCAATAAAAATTTCCAAATAATCATGTTTTCGTAATATTTATCCAAATAACCACGTTCAATTCTACTTTGAATGGAGGTGTCATATGAGATAATGCATATGTGTAAATTTTGTATGTATGCGTCAAATGAGATGGCACATAGGTATGTACATTTTTTGATGTGCCACCTCTTATGATGTCTAAGTACATCTTTTTCAATTACTTGCGAATTTACCTGTAGCTTTTTTCTGCAGATAGATCCGCAAGTAATTTCCCAAGTAACTGCAAATCCATTGATAAATCTACATGTAACTGAAAAAATATTAAAAATATATAGCATGCGTCATTTCATATGACGCTTATGGACTATAAAAAAAGAGTTCAGTAGTTACGTGATTTTCACGCCACAAAGAGAAAAAACACTTCACAACTCATTATTTGCGACGTGAACATTTACGTCGCAGGAGGCAAGGTGGCAACGTTTAGTGACGTGATTTTAACTTCACTATTTAGTGAAGTGAAAATCACGTCGCAACATTTGGACCAGAGTTTAATGTTTTTTCAGTCAGAGCAGGCGTAGCAGAGAAGGGTCAACAAAAGCATCTTTATTAGTGACGTGATTTACATGTCACTGCCTAGTGGCATGCAAATCACGTCACTAAATTTACCTAGAGGAGAGATAAAAGCGCAATTGTATGTATGAGGTTGCGACGTGATTTACATGTCACTACTTAGTGACATGGAAATCACGTCACTAATATTTATTTTTCAAAAACCATATATATATATATATATATATATATATATATATATATTTAAATTAATAAACCAAATATATTAAAATTAATAAAATTTATAAATTAATTCAATAAACTAAATATACTAAAATTATAAATCTAATATTACTAAATAATGTAATTATAATTTAATTAATAGTTTACACAAATTCAAAATCAAAAGTAACAACAAAATAAAAACTAAATTAAATCAACAATCAGTCCGGGTCGGGAAACTCATCCTCATTTAGATTTTTCTGATCAGTCGGCGCAGAACCCCCCATATTTTGGTTTCCACCAAAGGATTGCATAAATTGTCGCATTTGTGCCTCCATATCATATTGTCTTTTCGCCATGACCTCCATTTCCCGCTGATGATCATTCCGCATTGCCATCATTTGGGCCTCCATTTGGGCTTTCAGTGTCGCTTCACGTTCCGCCGCCTCACGCCTCACCTCATTTACCGCCAATTGTCTTACGGTTTCTCTCTGTTCATCTGTTAAAGTCACAGGACGTGAACCTCCTTCCCCGTCGAGAACTCTTTGATATAAAGTTCTATCATCAGGTCTCAAGGTGCCTGCCAAATTTCCACCACTAAAAAAACACCCGTTAGGCCCCTTGCCGCCAATGACTTTACTCCAAAGATAAAAATCCACATCCGGATGAAGCGGCTCTCCCGGTCTTGGAGTATACTGAGGATTAACAGTCAGAAATTGTACAAGCAATGCCTGATAATCATCCTACACATAAAAAAAATTTAAATATAATTTAGTTGCCACATGAATTTCACGCCACAAATTTAGTTGCCACATGATTTTCACGCCACAACATCTCACATGCCACATGAAAATTATAACACCCCAATTCTACCTGTCGGAATTAATTAATAAATCAGAATAATAAAACTTCATCAACAAATTAAGGAATCACATATTCATGGTTTCCACTTTGCAATCTATATCAACACTTTATCGGCACTTCACAATCGCCACTTTATCGGCACTTTATCGGCAATATATATCAACAAATTAAGGAATCACCAATTTAATTCATATATATCAACACTTTATCGGCACTTCACAATCGCCACCAAATACATCACAATTCACCGCTTAAAGAAATACCGATAGCTTAAAAAAATAATACCGATAGGTTAACTAAATATAATACCTAACTTAACCAAATAATACGGATAGCTTAAAAAAATAATACCGATAGGTTAACTAAATATAATACCCAACTTAACCAAATAATACGGATAGCTTAACCAAATATAATACCCAACTTAACCAAATAATACCGATAGCTTAACCAAATATAATACGGATAGCTTAACCAAATATAATATACAACTTAACCAAATTATACCGATAGCTTAACCAAATATAATACCGATAGCTTAACCAAATATAATACCCAACTTAACCAAATAATACCGATAGCTTAACCAAATATAATACCGATAGCTTAACCAAATATAATACCCAACTTAACCAAATAATACCGATAGCTTAACCAAATATAATACCGATAGCTTAACCAAGTATAATACCCAACTTAACCAAATAATACCGATAGCTTAACCAAATATAATACCGATAGCTTAACCAAGTATAATACCCAACTTAACCAAATAATACCGATAGCTTAACCAAATATAATACCCAACTTAACCAAATAATACTGATAGTTTAAAAAAATAATACCGATAGCTTAACCAAATATAATACCCAACTTAAATAACTTACCATAGCTTTTTGTGTACGATTGTCAACAAAAGCTCCTGTTTTCTTTTTCCGAGTCCTCGCCACCAACTCGGTCATAAGTGGTGGTCTATTTAATTCCTTAGTCTAAATAACAAAATAAACTATAATTAATAATATCAATTATTAATTGAAATTATAACTTTAAGAAGTGGTAATAATTATTACCAGGCGTCGAACATGCTCAGCAGTGCTTATACTTCCAACAGCATTAAGGCAACCACCCTTTTCAGATGCGCTCATCTTCTTTGCATTTTCAGATTTGGCCGCAAACTCATTACTATCCCAATATTTAAGAAGATCCCGAAAGATTTCTTTTCCTATCCAACTGGGACGGATGCCATGAAGTTCGCAACGCTTTCTAACACGTCGTAGCATGTCAGAAAGTCGTCTTGCAGTTCTGCCATAATAATATTTTTAATCTGTCTCTCTTTCATTGGTTCCCACACACATTTTCCCTGCAATAAAAGTAGATAAAATAAAAGTTAGATAATTGTAGTGAAAAAGTCATTTAAATAACAATAACAATAACTTAAACAATAAATTAAGTATA
The DNA here is from genome assembly GCF_029867415.1 of Vicia villosa. Taxonomy (NCBI): domain Eukaryota; kingdom Viridiplantae; phylum Streptophyta; class Magnoliopsida; order Fabales; family Fabaceae; genus Vicia; species Vicia villosa. Next base: position 134,614,712 of record NC_081181.1, on the reverse strand, counting down.
CCTGAAAATGCGTAAATCAATGTTCTCTATCCTCGCCCTTAACATCTTTAAAAGTCTTTATAAGTTTTTTATAATTCTGTTGAATTATATAACTTATAACTTTGGCAGCAGTCCGACTCGGCGTGAATCTAAACAACATTAATTGAATTAACATTAATTATAAAGTTATTAAAAATGGAAACATATACTTAAATAAAAATTGATAAATAAGAAACTTACGAGCTTCCTTCGGGCCTAATAAAAAATCTCCCGTCAATGATATGAATCTCACTCGGATCATCATCCCCTCGAAGATCGCTCCCATCCAACTCATCATCCGCAGTCTCATCCTCCGCCTGATCATCATCCTGTGGGGGCACATGTGGGGGATGTGGGGTGCAACCAGTCTGCTGGAAAGATGGTGGGGTGGGACCAGTCTGTGTGGGAGGTGGAAAACTAGATCCTCCAATCTGCTGGAAAGATGAGGAACTAATCTGTGTGGGAGGTGGAAAACCAAATCCTCCGGTCTGTTGGAAGGATGGGGGCACATGTGTCTGCTGGAAGGATGGGGGCATCTGTGTCTGCTGGAAGGATGGGTGCATCTGTGTCTGCTGGAAGGATGGGTAACCAGGTGGTGGTGGGGTAATAAAAGACGGACTGTCATATGGATACGGAGAGGAGAGTAGTGGCAGAAAACCCTGAGTATTGGCCATGGACATACGATTAACTTGACTCTGTGGGAGAGGACACGTGGCCGACTGAGGTGACTGACATACTACTACTCTTGGGCGTTGGGTCTTCTTCTTACCACTATCATCAGCTACACCCTTACCTTTATCAGGTCGGGGTGGCATTTTACCTATTTATAGAGATTGCACAATTAATATAAATATATTCAGCAAATGGTTCACTAAGTAAAATTATAAAAATATAATCTCAACAACACATATTCATTAACACATTCAATACATAGTTCATTAAGTGAAATTATAAAAATACATTTTCAACAACACATATTCATTATTCTAAATCTTCATGCTCGTCATCCACGTCATTCTCATCATTTGATGTGATATTGTCCTCAAATGCAATATCTTCATGCTCTTCATCCAATATAGACGAATCAACTAGATGCCCCTCAACCATTGTATCAGACAAACTTGTAGTTTGTTCATTTGCACTCACATCATTAATTTGTTCCACTTCATCAACTTGGAAAGCAAGATCTTCGTCCACTAGATCGTCAGATTCAATATGACCCATTGGTTTTGTTTTTATGACAACACACCATCCTTGTTTACGTGGCACAAATGAAGGATAAGGAACATAATAAACTTGCCTAACAATATGTGACATTATGAAAGGGTCATACTCTTTGTACCTCCGGTCCATTTGAATCTCAACAGTACCGTATGTCCTATCTATTTTTGTGCCTCTAGTTGGATCATACCATTCACAATAAAACAAGACAACTTTATTTTCTGAGTCCAAGTAAGTGTACACCAACTCGTAGATATGTTTGACAAAACCATAGAAGTCATCTTCACCACCATCTGTAACTCCTTTCACAAAAACACCACTGTTTATGGTCTTTTTCCCTTCAGTCCATGTATGAGTGTGAAATTTATATCCATTCACGAAGTATGTGTGCCATTCATTTGCGCTTTGAATAGGGCCTTGAGACAAGTTTCTCAAATGGAGTATTTCGGGAGTCGGTGCAACAATGCTATACAATCTCTCCTTAAACCATGCTGGAAATTGAGCATGGATGACACCAGATGTTGATTGTACACCGATAGTATGAAAATAGGTGTTGTTGAATTCCCTAAAAAGAAACACATTATAATTTTCAGAGTAATGAGTTTTATGATTGTAAAGAAAATTAAAAGTTAGGGGTATGTATACTTACTCAAGAAATGGTTTAACTTCAACGCAGTTGATCAAGACATGAACATGGCCAGATTGCATTTCTTGTTGGGTCAACCAATGCACACCCTTTTTTCCAGATGGACGGCCTGGAAGCCCGAAGACCGATAAAGTGAATTGACTCCTTTCACTAAAATTGACAGGATTTCGAATGATTCTTGGAGTTAACATCAAATGCTTGAAATAGTGACTGCAAAAATGTGATGTTTCTCGATGCAAGTAATGTGCACATATCGATCCTTCAACTCCAGCCTTATTTTTCACTGATCGTTTTGAATCATCCATGAACCTTTCAAACGGATACATCCACCTGTATTGAACAGGTCCTCCAAGATAAGCTTCATAGGCGAGATGCACAGGTAGATGTTCCATGGAGTAAAAAAAACCAGACGGAAATACTTGTTCCAACTTGCATAGAATGACTGGAATATTTTGATCCAACTTAATGACGTCATCTACTTTTAAAGCTGAAGCACAAATATCTCTGAAAAATTGACTAATTTCAGTCAGTGGATTAAGCACATGTTTAGGTAGAGAACCAAACGCAATTGGTAGCAATTGTTCCATAAAAACATGGCAATCATGACTTTTCATACCATGCAACTTCCCAGTGTTGGCGTCAGCACACCTTGCTAAATTTGAAGAATAGTCGTCTGGCATTCTCAATTCTTTTAACCAATCGACAAACCGCTTTACCTTCTTGGGAGGTCAGACTGAAACAAGCCTTCGGTTTCAATAATTTCCCATTTGGTTGAGGCTTCAACTCCAACTCTTTTCGATTGCACCATTTTTCCATGTCATGTCTAACCTTCTCATTATCTTTCGTCTTGTCTTTAACATCCATCACGGTGTTAAATACATTATCAAAAAAATTGTTCTCAATATGCATAACATCTAGATTATGGCGCAACAAATTATCTTTCCAATATGGAAGGTCCCAAAATATACTTCTCTTTGTCCAATTGTGATCGACCCCATATCCTTCAATTCTACATGCCTTTCCAGTATCTGTAATTTTTGGTAGCCCACAAACTTTGTCCCATACAGCACCTGGTGACAATCGGGGCGGAGGCATATCTGTTACCTGTTTGTCTTTTATGAAATTTTTCTTGTTCTTTCTATACGGATGATTTTTTGGTAGAAATCTGCGGTGACACTCAAACCACGAGCTTTCCCCCCCTTTATCCAACGTAAACGCCTTGGTCTCTTTCATACAATGCGGACAACCCATTCTTCCATGTGTACCCCAACCAGACAACATGTCGTATGCTGGAAAGTCGTTGATGGTCCACATCAAGGCAGCTTGCATAGTAAAATTTTGTTTACGTGATATATCATAAGTGCATTCTCCACCAATCCACAACCTCTTCAAATCATCAATTAAAGGTTGTAAATACACATCAATTCCGGCTTTTGGACTCGAAGGTCCTAGAATGACGCACATCAAAAACATATATGGTTTTGTCATGCACATCTCGGGAGGGAGGTTGTAAGGGGTTACAATAACTGGCCAACAAGAATACGCACTTCCCGACGCTTGAACATAAGGAGCAAAACCATCTGAGCATAATCCAAGCCTGACATTTCCAGGTTCTGCGGCAAAATCAGGATGTATTCGATCAAAGTGTTTCCATGCCTCGCCATCAGATGGATGCCGCATAGTGCCTAGACTTGTTTTATTTGTATGATGCCATGTCATCTGACTTGCACTGTGCATTGAAGCAAACATTCTTTTTAACCTTGGAATTATCGGAAGATAAAACATGGACTTTACTGCTACACGGTCTTGATTAGTGTTAATGGCTCTACTGCGAACTTTATATCTTGGACTCATACAAAATTTACATTCCTCCAACAATCCATCTTTAGTACCAAACTCATTGTCATAAAACAACATACAACCATTAATGCAACAATCAATTTTTCTTACTCTTAAGCCCAACTTCGACACAAACTTCTTTGCTTCATAAAATGTTGTAGGTAAGTTGTCTTTCATTGCAGTTGAGTCCAACATCATTTTTACAAAGAATTCCAAACACTGATCAGGAACATTCTAATTTGACTTGGCGGCCAATAATCTCACACACATTGATAACTTGGAGTCAGACGAACCGTCAAACAACGGCGTATTCATCTCATTCAACAACTGATAAAATCTCTGCGCTTCTTCGTTCGGCATCTCTTCCCCATCAAAATCTTCAGGTTGATCATAGGTCATGTTCACACCAAAAGCATCCTCAACCATGTCACCGATCTGATTAAAGTTTTCCTCATATTCAATAGGCGGTCTTTCCTCATATTCCATTGGCGGACGACTACTTGAAGCATGCGTACTGCTAGTCTCTGGTACATTACTCGGTAATTTTTCACCATTAAACGTCCAAACCCAATAATTTTCCATGAAACCTCTTCTATACAAATGCCTGACCTCTTTATCTGGGTCACTAATTACAGGTCTACATTCACATTTAAGAAAGGGACACCTAACTCCTCCTTCGCTTCGACAACATTCTTGAGCAAACGCCCACGTGATAAACCCGTTAACTCCTTCTATAAAATTGGATTTAAGTGCACGTCTTCCTGGTTCCACTCTATCGTACATCCAACTACGATAATACAAATAATATTCCATACTACACATATATCCAATCATTCTCTTTTTAGTAACAATAATTAAACATTTACTTATATCAACTATAAGTAAATAATTTTCTACAATAAAAGTATATAAACAATATATACATTCTACCAATATATACATTCTATAACATTCTAACAATATTATATACATTCTAACATTCTAACAATATATACATTCTAACAATAATACATATTATATATAATATTTTCGTTTTATAAAATCTATAATTATAACATTCTAAAAATTATACATACTATAAATAATATTACATTCTAAAAATTATTATATAATCACATAAAAATTAACATTCTATAAATAATATACATTCTAAAAATTAATCTATATATATATACATACTATAAATAATACACATTCTAATTATTATAACATTCTAATAATTAACATTCTAAAAATTATATATCAAATTAACCTATAATCACATCAAAAAATAAATAATACATACTATAAATAATACAAACTATAACATATAAATATTACATACTATAATATATATATATATATATATATATATATATATATATATATATATATATATATATATATATATATATATATATATATATATATATAATCACATAAAAAAATCCGAAAAATTATATAAATAAAATTGAAAAAAAATATCTCAATGAAGTTGAACAATGAGTGAGCTCTTATACTTGAATCAAAATAAAAAATTCTTCACCTACACATATTAAATCAAAATCAGACTCTTAACAAAAAAATTAAAAAAAAATGGACAAGAACAAGTGGAGATTGATTGCGTACCTAGAAATGGGGGATTGTATGATAAATTTAGGATTGAAAATGGTGGATTGAAGAGGTAGGAGGGTTGATTAGGGAGGAGAGGAAGAGGGTTTGGGGGAAGATGGAGGAAGAAGATGAAAAGAAACAAAAATGGGGGTTCTGGGAAGAGGAGCTGCACGCGAAAGGGTATATGAATTTTAGCGACGTGATTTTCACGTGTCTAGGTTGCAAAGTGAAAATCACGTCGCAACATCCACACAGTAACAAATGTGTCAGTCAACTGCACATATGACTGTTGGCGTGGTATCCTAAAAAAAGTTGCGACGTGAAATACACGCCGCAACAAAAAAAAATGAAAATTTGAAATTCCCCCTTTTGAAACGTCAGTCTACTTTACCTGTTTTGAATTTATTTTATTTTATTTATTGGTTGCGACGTGATTTTCACTTCGCAAATATTTTTTTAAAATAATATTCCTGACACCCCATGTGCCAACGTTGGTTTTAGATTTTTAATCTTAAAAACTTATAGTGACGTGATTATCACGTTGCAACTCACTTTTTTGAGCCACGTGATAATCACGTCGCAAAACTAAGTGGCTATATCAAACTTTTCTTGTAGTGATGTTGCGTTTGAAGTGCATGCGCCATATGGCGCCTCCACTATAAAGAAAAACGAAATCTGGTCATTTGGGTAAATATTTTTAAAATATGGTTTTAATTTTGAGAATTATTTTTGCATCTTCATGCTGGTATGTTTATTTATTTACTTCTTCTTTTCCCACTAGTAATTATTAAGCCTTTATGTAGGTTCATATAGTTGAAAACTGAAACAACTCATCACTGTCCACTAATAAAATATCTTTAACTTTTATATGTTCTTGTATACCTTTAACTATAATTTGAGTTAAAGTAAATTAGGCTCGTTTAGCTATAATGGATTTGGAACTCTCATGGTTGAATCAAATATGAAGAGGTTATGTTCATCATCTCACCTTTAATTTATTGTGTTTTATAAGCAAAGAATTTTTTTAAAATAAACATGAATACAAAGGGTACTCCACCCAAGTTACAATGGAACTAGACTAGTAAATACAAGACAAGATATCAACTTTTCATACACAAACCCTAATTAGTTTTTCAATGCAACCAATGATAATCAATATGACCAAGTTTTTTCAATGCAACCAATGATAATCAATATGACCATTGGCTTTGGCTAGCAATCAATTTGACCTTACCTACTATATTCTTGACCACCAACAAACCTTCCTTTGAACGAAATATTGTTCCTACTAAGTTAAATGACCTAACACACTATAATCTAATCATTGACCAATTTCCAAACCTGCCTACTAGCTAGATAATCTAGAAATAGGTCAGACGCATCTTCTTTAATTACAAAACAGATAGGACACACCAAATTATTGATTACCTTGAAAAGTATTTTTCATTGCCAAATATCCTCTAGTTGGAAGTCTATTGTGCACTAGTCTCCAACGAAAAATAAGAACTTTACTTGAAACTTTTGATCTTAATAAGATGTTCAGTCTTCTCAACCTATCATCAGCAACATGAGTTATTAACTAATTATTCAAAAGTTGGTTAGAGATAGTTATATTTAATTATAATTCAGTTTATAGTTACTTAAGAAGTTTACTTGTATCCTATGTAACTAGTGAATAGCTAACTCCTCTTATATATAAACAAGACTATCTCTTGATCAATACACGAGCATTCACTCCATTTTCATTATCTTCTTCATGTTCAATAATATCATGAGTTTGTATGAGGTTTCATATCATAATATGGAATCAGTTGCATTTGATCCTTGATTTTTTTCTTCATTGATCAATCTTCTCCTCTTCCTTTTACTTTCATCCGTTTCTGCACTTTGTCTTTCAATCCAACATCATCATGTCACCACAAATTGTTCATGTTCACTAGTGCAGAAAGAACATTTTACATCGGGAAAAAACTACTTTTTACATCGGCTCTGGACCCGGTGTAAAGCCAGGCGATGTAAAAAATTAGCATACCACATCGGTTGAATTCAGATGTCTGATGTGAAAGATAATGCAATTTTTTTATAAAAAAAATGCTCCATATTTTACATCGGGTATTCATTTTGCCCGATGTAATAGACGACCTTTTACATCGGTTTTTAGAAAGGCCCGATTTGACAAATCATGCCATTTTTTATGCGCCATATTTTACATCGGGTGTGCATTTTACCCGATGTAATAGACTACATTTTACATCGGATTTCAACTGTTCCTGATGTAATAGAATACATTTTACATCGGTTTTTAATTGCACCAAATAGCTAAGATGCATATATATTCGTCAAAATATACAAAAGTATTAATTTAGGATACACAAGTGTACAAAATGATAAGAAAGGTTTACACACATTTTCTACTACAAAATAACAACACTGAACATAAAGTTATTCTTTATATAACTCAAAGAAACATTTTGCCCAACGGAGTCGCAAATCATACAAATCTTCTTGTGTTAATTCTGTAGGATCATCAAATACCTACAATACGTAAATAACAATATAGAGTTATTCTTTGAAAATTCTCATTAAGTTGCAAAACGCAAAGTAAATAACAAATTAAAGTTATTTATTACCTGCATCCAAGATCCAGTTATATTTGCAGAGACAATGTCCAACATATTTTTCATCACATAGTATCCACAATCATTAGAGTTATGTTGTTTCCTTGTCTACAAATGAAAAACATAATTATTGAATAATTATCATAAATTTAAATATAGAATTATAATTTACATCACACTTACATTGGGCCTATGCCATGTAGCCTTTTTTCTATTGCCATAACTTGCAAATTGATGAACCTCAAAAGCACTAATTCAAAAAAAAAAACCATTTAAAGCCACATAAAATATGAAATTACTTATCAATATCAATATAAAAGATAAAGTTTCTTTGAAAGATAAACTTACGTCGAAACAATTTTCTTCATGGCTTTATCAATACCCCGATGAAGTGAACAAAAGACGACCACAATATTGTCTCTTGGACACATGACTATTAATTGCCAATGTTGTCAGTACATGTGTATGGAAATACAAAAGTCACATAAAATATCTATGTTATATATCAAAATTAAAAAATAGGAAACATAATTTCATAAAAACTTACCCATGAATAAGTGGTAGGAGGTGGCAAACTCTGTCTTCCTTCATTAACTTATCTTGTATGTAATTTAAAACATTTGTTGCAGAACTCGGCACATCATCATAATGTATACACATAGCAGTACGTTACCTTCTGGAAGCATTTGTGTCAACAGTTCAAGTAATTCGGTAAAACTTTTGTCAGTCCACCCGTTAATTGCCTTCAGATTAAACAATTTTAACACGGCTGACAAACGTGTAAAATTTGTGCATCCCGGGTACAAAGGTGTATCCTTGTCATTGCATAAACTATCATACGCATGTGCCCTCTTAAATGAATCTTGTCCAATATCACACATCATGTCTTTCAGACGATCATCCATTTCTGCACTAACATTATCTCTTTGGGACACATTTGAATTTGCTACCACTTCACTGTTCCATATCCATTGTGTATAACTTTGACAAATCCCTTCACAAATTAGATGATCCATGATTTCTTTCTTACTAAGCTTTGGTTCTTTATTTGCACAACGAACACATGGACAGAGAAAAAGCGTAGGGTGACTATCTTCAGCATTACTTTTAGGAGGAGGAAGATCTTTTTTAGCATTACTTTCAGCAAACTCTAGAAATTCCATCACTCCATGTTCATACTCATCACTTAATCGATTAGCTCTCATCCAACTACGATCCATGCCTACAACGTAAACTTAAGAACAACTCAAACATTGGTGAAATTTGTATGAACTCATTTTGTAATATATATATATATATATATATATATATATATATATATATATATATATATATATATATATATATATATATATATATATCAAATAATTGTTATAGCATATGTTATGAGGGACAACACTTTAGGCTCACTAAAGTATTCTTTTAATTAATATTTAGAATCAATTTTAAGTATAGTTTTTATATAATATCAAATAATTGTTATAGCATATGTTATGAGAGTGTCTAAATATATTTTTAACTTCATATATAAAACTCAAGTAACATATTTGTGATATATAAGAGTGTCTAAATATAATCTTTTTTTCAAAAAGAACCTATAAAGAAATTGAAACAGTCGCCATAAAGATCAATACAAATTAACCTTAATATTACTAAACAACAATTTCACGATATCTAACAGATGAGAGATATACGCCGGAAAGGGAAGGACGGCGTATATAATTCGTTTATCCAAACAGGTCCTAACTACTTTTTTTTCTTTTTTTCTGAATCTACTAACTTTCTATACATGACATCAACAATTATCAACAACTATCAACAAAGACAATGCTAAAATGAAAATTGAAATGAAAAAAATGTTAATTAGTATACGAAATGCTATAAATTTAGAAATTAATCATACTATAAATTTAGAAATTAGTTGAACAACACTGTTAATAGAATAATATGTAATGAAATGCAACTTTCAAATTAAAAAAATAAACAAAAACACATGATTTTTATTATATTGTTCTTATCATTTACTAACTTACTTGCAAATACACATGAGTTTTATTATATTGTTAATGTACTTCAAATCCATACATAATAATGTTTAATGAAAATCATTAACCACATAACAAAAGATAAACAATGTATGATGTGTGCCTGTTTCTGTAATGTTTGTCATCCAGTTTTGGACACAACCAAATGTGGCTATTCTGCCTAAATTTGCAATGTTGAATTTTTCTTACCTTGTTTGAGAAAGGAGAAATTGTAATGAAGTTTGTAGAATTTTTCTTACCTTGTTTGAACTATGCAAGTCGCGCAGGCAGGCTGAATCGGAGGTGGGTCACCGTCGGACTGGGTTTTACCGCTGGCAGGCTGAACCGGAGGTGGGTCACCAAAAGACTTGGTTTCGCCGCGGGAAGGTGGGTTGCACGCACCGTCGGACAGGGTTTCGCCGCGGGCAGGTGGGTGGCTGTGTCGTGGTCGCTGCGTCGTGGTTTCGCCGTGGGAAGGTGGGTTGCTTGTCGTGGTGGCTTGCTGTGTCGTGGTGGCTTGCTGTATCTATGGTGAAGACTGTTTCGCGCAGAGAAAGGAAAGAAAGAAAAGAAATTTTATTTTGTGAGTGAAGGAGGCTAGGGTTAAGTTGGAACTAGTGGGAGACTTTTCCCATCGGGTAATATATGGGCCGGTGTAACAGACCTTTTCGGTAGAATTTTCCCATCGGGTAATGTATGGGCCGATGGAAAAGCCTTTATAAAAAAAACTTGTCTTATTTACAGTAATGCCACCGTGAAGACTTTTCCCATCCGGTATTTGGATGGAAAATCCCTTTCTGGTATACTTTTTCCATCGGATATTATATGTCCCGATGTAAAAGCCATTATAAAAAAAATTAGTTTTATTTACAGTAATGCCACCGTGTTTGGATTTTTAATTTTTGAGTTATTTTTTCCATCAGCTCCATTAAATATCGGATGTAAAATCCCTAAATCAATTTTTTTCACATCAATTTGTTATAAAACCTGATGTAAAATTCTTTGACATATATATTTTCACATCAGTTATCTTTATACTTGATGTAAAATATTGTAACCAAATGTAATATTTTTAGTAGTAGTTGCAAATTGAATCACCAATAATGATATTGATTCTGTTTATTACGTTCATCCTAGCGAAAGGTTCAAATTCAGTCAGCATTACACCTCAACTGAATGGTTCCAACTATATCTCATGGTCAAGATCGATGCAACGTGCTCTTGCCATCAAGCATAAACTAGATGTCATTGATGGTTCCATTCATGTTCCTGATCTTGTTTATCCCAATCGATATGCATGGGAACGATGTAATTTCTTAGTGCACTCTTGGATTTTGAATTTAGTTGCTCCAATTTATTAAACAATAGTGTTCTTGGAGAATGCTATTGATGTATGTGTAGCAACCTGCCTAAAAATTATAACTTAGAGAGTCGCCACCTATTCTGAAGGGCGAATAGGAAACCCTACGCAGTATAGAGATCAGGGTAAGATACTATATTCAGGTCGAGGGAAGGTGTTAGGCACCCTCAACCCTTTCCTAAAGGCTAACATTCAAAGATAAAGGTTTATGGTAAGGTTTATAAAGAAAGGTGACAAACAGTTAATAGGGTTAAAGACATGATTAAGATTTGAAGGAAGGGGACTCGCCTTGTTGCCAAGTGCCTACGTATCTCCTTATGGAGAATCAGAGTCAACGTAGTTCGGGAACAGGATTGTACGCCACTTGAATTTGAAGTTGTTTTGAGGCTTTTTGAATGGCCTATCGTAGTTTGTTTTGTCTTGTAATTTGAATGGATTTTGAGTTGCCCAGGATAAAAATCCTGTAGTATCGTAGTTTAGTGTATTTTAGATGTTTCGGGCGTACAACCCTGATTTGGCACAATTAACCGCAATGATCAATAGGTTTGATCACCATAGTTAAAAGATTAAGGATTTGCATTGTTACCAATTCAAATCGATTAATTCGATTATCACTAATAACAACTTATTGTATTTTATTATTTTATGAATTTTATTTTATACTGTTACCGCTCATAACCGGTTAATACGGTCACAAATAGTAACAAATTAATTATAGAACGAGGCAGGATTAATCACCACAATCAATAAGATGATTGCAGCCATTTAATCGAATATAGCTCGATTTTTATTTTAATTTAATAGTATTTTAATTAAAATCATTGTTAACCACAGCGGTCAATTGATTTAATCGGCGCGAATAACAAATTAAAATTTTTAGTATAATTATCATGTATTTATTTAAAAAAAAATAATTATAACATAATATATATATATATTAAAATAATTATTTTACTTAAAAGAAAACAAACTAATTAAAAGAAAATAAGTTTTATTGAGGTAATGATTCCATGTGGTGTTCATGAGGGCTCATGTTATAGGTGCTTGATTATTTAGCGCTGGATCTAGTCAGGGGAAGATCCTATGGTGAGGATCTGAGGGTGTATGACGCAGGTATGAGGCTAAGGCACATGGGATCACATAGAAACAATTCCAGAAAAATATATGTTGGAGGAGAGGCTCGAACCTGCGACCTCTCCCCACACACGCGCGCGTCTCAACCAACCCAACCACACAAGCTCTTTGTTTATTGTATGCTTCCAGACGAATAAATCAAATATGTGACCCTAAATGGATTTTTATGCGCGCGAGATTCAAATGACCCAACCAATGGATGCCAACGCATCATCTTCTTCGCAGATTTCACTAAAGACCTGTAAGTTTAGCTACGAAACTGCTACGGCTTCACTCGTAGCAAATCAGCATACAAAAATAGCGATTAGGCCATGTCCTCACATAAATCTTTCGCGACCCCCCTATCTTGTTCGTCTCAACCACGCGAACTCAATCGTACCACTAATTAGCCCTAATTTAACTCCTAAAAGAAACCCCTATTTCACGAACCCTAGACCTTAACTCGGTCAACAATGGCAACTCAATGAATCGCGCCCAGAAATACAATTAAACATACCAGAACGTTCGTAATCATCATACAAATCATAATATGCAAGTAAATCAACACATGAATACCTAAATCATGCAAATCGAACCAAGTTTCAGAGAGACCTACCTCGGCTTATAGGAGATGATTCTGGGGGTGCTGATGACGCGCGATGATCCAGACACGTTCAAGGAACACCAAGGAAGCTTTTGCACCTTTCAAATTGGATTGAAACGCCCTAATTCTCTGAAACCGATCTTGAGTTTCTTGGAGAATTTTTATGTTCTTGCAAGTGCTCTCTTCGGCAGATCCTCGACCCCTAGTCCACTGGCTTATGTTGTATACTTATAGGAGAATAGAATTAGGTCAAGAGAAGAATCAAAAAGCCTTTGAATCAAATCTTTCCATGTTTGAGAAATTGATTTGATTTCTTGAATTCTAAGCTACTATATTTGGCCCAATTTGTATTAATTTCCTTCTCCAATCACTATGCACGAAATTACATTATATTTGATTATCAAATCTGATTGGAAATCAAACAAAATATAATTTTAACAAAATATTTGATTTTTAGTCTTTATTAAATCATAAAAATGAAATAAAAATTATATTAATTCAAATATAATGCTAATTTTTGTGGCAAGTGATTTTTGGGCATGCTAATAGCTTGTGGACCAAGTTTGTATGAAAATACTATGGGCCCTCTTGCAAAGTTTCTCCATTTGAACCCTCCTTTTTCACATTTGGTCCCTAAAAATCACTTGACTTTGATCAAGCATATCTCCCTCAATATTTGAGCTATGAAGGAGTTCTAATACTTTTTGGAAACCTCAAGAGGTCCTCTACAAGCCACTTTGGAACATATTTTTCATTTGAAGCTTTTATCTTGATCATATTCTCTTTGGGAAAAAACTGCTTTTGAAGGATGCCTAAAATTGACCTGTAATCTTTTGCTTTGTATCTTTTAAATGAAGCATTTCTAGCCTTGGCTTGTGAGACACAAAGTTGTAGAACATTCAATTTCCTTCAAAATAGGCTTTGAGTGGGGAGTTTCTGATGTTCCATGTGAAAGTTATGCCCAGTCAAAGTTGGGTTGACTTTCTCCTAAGAAACCCTAATTTGAACCTTTTCATATTTGTTCATCTCTGAGTTTCTATTAATGGAATCATGATCAATTCTTGGTCAAATGATGGTTATGCACCCCATACTTGATGTTTGCCCAATGATTAAGGTTTGGATCATGCCTTGATTGTGATTGACCTTTCAATTTGGATCAGTTGACTGTGAATTATCTGGATTATGTGAATGAGCCATGCCTTGAGATTTGAACCTTGCTTTTGTTATGAGAAAAGTGTGGGAGGTAAATTTTGGGGTATGACAGCTGCCCCTATTTAATTACCTTGGATTGGGTGACAAGAGAGTGTGTAGACCTCGCGTTGTTCCGATCGAAGAGTTATTAAATACTGGAAGACCCTTAAATTTGCCTTGAATTTGAGTATGGATGAAGAGAAATGTCCTGCTAAAGCCTGAGTCTTACATAGCGAGGATCTTTGTTGGTTGTGTAATCGGCTTGCTATGGCCAGCAAGCCTCTGTAGTTTGTGAACCCCTACTTACTATAGTTCTGGTAAGTTTTCGCAGTTTGTGAACCCCTCACTTACTATAGTTCTAGTAAGTCTCCACAGTTTGTGAACCCCTACTTACTATAGTTCTAGTAAGTCTTCGTAGTTTGTGAACCCCTACTTACTATAGTTCTGGTAAGTCTCCACAGTTTGTGAACCCCTACTTACTATAGTTCTAGTAAGCTTTCGCAGTTTGTGAACCTCTCACTTACCATAGTGCTGGTAAGCTACTCGCAGCTTGTAAACTCCTCACTTATCATAGTGCTGGTAAGCTATTCGCAGTTTGTGAACTTCTCACTTACCATAGTGCTGGTAAGCTACTCGCAGTTTGTGAACCTCTCACTTACCATAGTGCTGGTAAGCTATTCGCAGTTTGTGGACCCCTATAGGATTGCTTGCTATAGTTCTAGCAAGTTCACCTGCACCAACAGGGTTATCTGCGAGCGTTATCGCAGAATTTACCTGTACCATTTTAGGCTAATTTGCTATACTCATAGCAACTTCGCCTGCACCAAAGGAATTACTTGCCATGGTTCTGACAAGTGTACCTGCATAAGAGTGATCGCCTGCTATAGTTCTAGCGAACTTACCTGCATGAAAAAGATTCACCTGTTTTGGAGACTCACGACTATAGGGTCGGAGAAAATACACCTTTCACAACACGAGGGTTGGAGACTAGGCTTTTGTAGTGTGATTTGGATTTTGATGTAATAGTCAGACGGGAATTGACTACCAGACGGGAACTGGATTTAATGATTTTCCAGGACGAGAACTGGACTTTGAACTGGTTTGGTTTGCCAATAAAAATTGGGCTTTGTGATATGTATATGCTAATGCTAATGCGTATGCATGTATGCTAATGCTGATGCAATCCCATGGTTTTATCTCCTCAAACCCATTGAACTTGTTTATTCCATGCTTGCACTTATACCCTGACTATGCTTATGCTGGCTTTGTAATGTTTGGTTGACGTAATGAGTGGAACGAAGTAATGTCTTCTGTAAGATTACCTGAAAAGGTCTTTTGAATGGATGTGAATGTTTGTCTTAAAGAAGACTATCTGAAACGATTTTTCGACCTGGTAGCAATTTGTCTTAGAGAAGACCACCTGTAAAGGCTCTTAGAGTAGATAGAAATTTGTCTTAAAGAAGACCACCTGAAGAAGTTCCTGAGAGGGATGACGAGTTGTTTTTGTTTTTTTTTTTGAAAGAGATTACCTGAAAAGGTACTTAGGACAAGAATGTCTCGAAGAAGACTATCTAAAAAGGTGCTTAGAAGAAGAATGTCTTGAAGAAGACTACCCGAAGAGGTACTTAGAAAAAGAATGTCTTAAAGAAGACTACCTGAAAAGGTATTTAGAAAAAAAAGAATGTCTTGGAAAAGACTACCTGAAAAGGTACTTAGAAAAAGAATGTCTTAAAGAAGACTACCTGAAAAGGTATTTAGAAAAAAGGGAATGTCTTGGAAAAGACTACCTGAAAAGGTACTTAGAAAAAGAATGTCTTGAAGAAGACTACCTCAAGAGGTACTTAGAAAGGTAATGTCCTGAAGAAGACTGCCTGAAAAGGAACTTAGAAAAGAAATGTCTTGAAAAAAAAACTACCTAAAGAGGTTCTTGGAAATGGTGATAATTTGTCTTGCATAAGACAGCTTGAGGAAACTCCTAGAAAGGATCGTGAGATTCGTCTTAAAGAAGACCACATAAAGAGTTACGGTGTAATGTATCAACCAATGTATGTAATGCGTGATTTGTATGTATTTGTGTGATGCTCCAATGGTAGGTTATTAATGACCAAAACGTATATAGTTCGCTGGAGTTGCAGGTATGTTTGCTAGGATAGGGTGTGATGCTAGCGCGATTTCCCAATACCTGTTTTGTTTGAGCTCGGAAGATCGTAGTTAGGAGAAAGATTTGTTCGATGTTGTAAAGTGCGAGAACGCCTTTTTCCTTTTGTTGCGTGTCTTGCGGATTTGATATCCATTGCCCCAGTATTTTCATGGAGAAAGATGCTTATGAAGGAAGTGCCCCAGGGAATAGCCTTGTCATATGCTTCGATGTTTAGATTGAAGGGTGTGCCCCTGATCTCCAGGTCATGGAAGGTTATCCATAGTGTTCTATCCTTTGAATTTGAATTCTTCCCATGTCTGACATGCCCCTGTTTGAGATTGCTTTGAGATGTGCCCCAAGTCGATTGAACCTTAGGAAGACTGCCCCTAGTTAATAGGATGTTCGATTGTATGCCCCTGTGCTCCTTGAAATTTTTGCCCCTGTTTAGGAGAACCCCCTAGATGTGGTTCCCCCGACTCCAGGGTCTTTATTAGAAATGATCACCTTTGATTAACCCATTTCGAGATTTCCTCGATGCTAAGTGTATACTCGTAGATGGTGTTGTACTTTTTGAGAAGTAGCTCCAATGGAATGCGTATGCAAGTTTTGAAATCGAAGTCCGTTATGAATTAGGACTGGATGGTTTCGAAAAGAATGCTTGAAGAAGCATAGTGATTAGAAGTAGTTTTAACAAACATAGGAGTCAGTATAACAAATTCCTGCTTAATATGCTTTCGTAGTTAACTTTGCCTCAATTAGGACTTTTAAGTGTTGTAACTTGGCCTGGTTCATGTTTTAAGAAACAATGGATATAAGGCTCAAAATTTTATTTATCCCACCCCTTTCTCCTTGATGTTCTCCAGATCCTAAAAATTCGCCTAATCCAATGGATGTGCTTTGTTTTGCAAGAGAATCGTTTCAGTTTCGATGTTGAGCAGAAGCCTTAGTAGAGATCCAAGCTTTGATGACATAAAGATCCAAGCATTGATGTGAAGCTTTGATGGTTTAGCAGTCACAAGATTATCCTTTGTATTTCGCCTTTGTTTTTTTATCCCTTATTTTTGCATGAGCTAATTCTTTTGAATTTGACCCATCGGGATGCCCCAATTTTGCCTAAGTCTTTTTGTTTCCTTTTATGGAATTTTCATTTTGACTTAGCGGGCGTTTTTTATTCTTGAAAGCTCCTTTTGAGATTGATTCTTGGATATTGCATGTTGTGACTGCTATGTTGATTTTGATTTGTAAGCTTCGCCTTTGATACTTCCTCGATCTTGAATGATGTAATGAGGAAGAAGGTGTTGTAAATGTTACCTCCATTGCTTCCTCAATCTTTGATGAATGCGAGGAAGAAAATATGCTTGAACCTTTGCTTTGCTTGATCCTTTGCTTGGATTGAGTGATTCTCTTGACAACCAAAATACGCCATTGAATTAATTGAAATCTACCCTGCCCCTGGTTAAAATCAAGGTTCTTTTGAAAAGTAGAAACAAACTCCAACTCCTGGCTCGAGGGGGTAACGAGGGATTAACATCCTTATATCTCCACTGTTTGGGAATGGAAACAATGCCTGTACATCCTCGGCTTGGTCTTACCTTGAAAGCATACGTTTAGCTGGACTTAGTCATTTGTATTCGTCATTCTCCCTCAAGTTTGTTAATAACCCTAAAAATAGGAGTGTGTGACTGGAAAGTCATAGTAGTGAGTGAATGAAATGAATGAATTGATTCCAAAATCTGCATGGTCATCCCATTAGAATTGCTAATCTGAAGGTACAGCTTTTATCCTGAGCGACACTTAGCGATTGTAGAGTTGAAAGGTAATGTCCTGAAGAAGACTGCCTGAAAAGGAACTTAGAAAAGAAATGTCTTGAAAAAAAAACTACCTAAAGAGGTTCTTGGAAATGGTGATAATTTGTCTTGCATAAGACAGCTTGAGGAAACTCCTAGAAAGGATCGTGAGATTCGTCTTAAAGAAGACCACATAAAGAGTTACGGTGTAATGTATCAACCAATGTATGTAATGCGTGATTTGTATGTATTTGTGTGATGCTCCAATGGTAGGTTATTAATGACCAAAACGTATATAGTTCGCTGGAGTTGCAGGTATGTTTGCTAGGATAGGGTGTGATGCTAGCGCGATTTCCCAATACCTGTTTTGTTTGAGCTCGGAAGATCGTAGTTAGGAGAAAGATTTGTTCGATGTTGTAAAGTGCGAGAACGCCTTTTTCCTTTTGTTGCGTGTCTTGCGGATTTGATATCCATTGCCCCAGTATTTTCATGGAGAAAGATGCTTATGAAGGAAGTGCCCCAGGGAATAGCCTTGTCATATGCTTCGATGTTTAGATTGAAGGGTGTGCCCCTGATCTCCAGGTCATGGAAGGTTATCCATAGTGTTCTATCCTTTGAATTTGAATTCTTCCCATGTCTGACATGCCCCTGTTTGAGATTGCTTTGAGATGTGCCCCAAGTCGATTGAACCTTAGGAAGACTGCCCCTAGTTAATAGGATGTTCGATTGTATGCCCCTGTGCTCCTTGAAATTTTTGCCCCTGTTTAGGAGAACCCCCTAGATGTGGTTCCCCCGACTCCAGGGTCTTTATTAGAAATGATCACCTTTGATTAACCCATTTCGAGATTTCCTCGATGCTAAATGTATACTCGTAGATGGTGTTGTACTTTTTGAGAAGTAGCTCCAATGGAATGCGTATGCAAGTTTTGAAATCGAAGTCCGTTATGAATTAGGACTGGATGGTTTCGAAAAGAATGCTTGAAGAAGCATAGTGATTAGAAGTAGTTTTAACAAACATAGGAGTCAGTATAACAAATTCCTGCTTAATATGCTTTCGTAGTTAACTTTGCCTCAATTAGGACTTTTAAGTGTTGTAACTTGGCCTGGTTCATGTTTTAAGAAACAATGGATATAAGGCTCAAAATTTTATTTATCCCACCCCTTTCTCCTTGATGTTCTCCAGATCCTAAAAATTCGCCTAATCCAATGGATGTGCTTTGTTTTGCAAGAGAATCGTTTCAGTTTCGATGTTGAGCAGAAGCCTTAGTAGAGATCCAAGCTTTGATGACATAAAGATCCAAGCATTGATGTGAAGCTTTGATGGTTTAGCAGTCACAAGATTATCCTTTGTATTTCGCCTTTGTTTTTTTATCCCTTATTTTTGCATGAGCTAATTCTTTTGAATTTGACCCATCGGGATGCCCCAATTTTGCCTAAGTCTTTTTGTTTCCTTTTATGGAATTTTCATTTTGACTTAGCGGGCGTTTTTTATTCTTGAAAGCTCCTTTTGAGATTGATTCTTGGATATTGCATGTTGTGACTGCTATGTTGATTTTGATTTGTAAGCTTCGCCTTTGATACTTCCTCGATCTTGAATGATGTAATGAGGAAGAAGGTGTTGTAAATGTTACCTCCATTGCTTCCTCAATCTTTGATGAATGCGAGGAAGAAAATATGCTTGAACCTTTGCTTTGCTTGATCCTTTGCTTGGATTGAGTGATTCTCTTGACAACCAAAATACGCCATTGAATTAATTGAAATCTACCCTGCCCCTGGTTAAAATCAAGGTTCTTTTGAAAAGTAGAAACAAACTCCAACTCCTGGCTCGAGGGGGTAACGAGGGATTAACATCCTTATATCTCCACTGTTTGGGAATGGAAACAATGCCTGTACATCCTCGGCTTGGTCTTACCTTGAAAGCATACGTTTAGCTGGACTTAGTCATTTGTATTCGTCATTCTCCCTCAAGTTTGTTAATAACCCTAAAAATAGGAGTGTGTGACTGGAAAGTCATAGTAGTGAGTGAATGAAATGAATGAATTGATTCCAAAATCTGCATGGTCATCCCATTAGAATTGCTAATATGAAGGTACAGCTTTTATCCTGAGCGACACTTAGCGATTGTAGAGTTGAAATTGTGAGCACGATAAACACCTATTGATCCTAGGGATAATCTCCTTTGTAGATCCACTGATCTTGTTTTACTCCTTAGCTCTTTAGAATTGTAGAAGTAAAAGGGTAACCTCGAATTCTTCTTTGGACATGTCAAACATGTAGAGAATAAACCGTCAGCGGTGGGTTTTCGTCGTATCGGAACTTCATGAGCTTCCTTTGACTGAACCTCTTTTGCTTTTCCCAAGGATAGTATCACCTATAACCCTTTTTCCTTTGGTATGGGGTTGACATATGTCGCATTCCCTCCATCGGAGTCATGCACCTTTGCTCAGGGTATTGCCCCAATTGGACTGACCCTTACCCCAGGTTATCGTAGAGCGTCCTTGAAAGTTTGATATGTTCTAAGATGAACCCCTTTATGACTAGATACATCTTGAGTGTATCTTTGAGGGAACTCTTTGTTGAACTAATCATTGCTCGATGACAACCTTTATTGTATTCATAATCATGTTATGACAAGGCATGGACATGCGGCTGGCATGGCGAGAGGCATCTTTTTCTTTAGCAAGACTAAGATCTTTTATTCTCCTTGCTCCATAGTCTACGATCCTTTGATTTTTTTTTTGAGTTTCGGGAAACCGGCTAGCACGGTTGGTATGGATGCGGGCGAAGATAGAAATGCAGATGAGCATGTATGAATGCATGAAAATGCCAATGCACGCGTAAGCGAGAGACTCCTTGTATTGTAACTCCGTGTATGCAGACGTGTAACATATGATCCTAGGGATGGACTTAGAGGCGACATTAGACCTTCTTGGAATCTTTGCAGGATAAATGTTATGACACGCTAAAGGAAATCCCTTGGATTCGAGAGTATGCAGAAGATAGCGGCTAGTGACCGTTCAAGATAGTCACTAAATCTCATGGCCATCGAGAGGCCAATCAACGTGTACCAATGAATTTGTCCCTCGTGGGAAGGTTCTCTATGCGGAACACAACCTATCTAAGGACAATATGGACGAAGAGAAATCCCTACAGGCTAGGGATGTGATGTGTAAATGGAGATCCCAAACTCTACAAGTTAGAGGGTGCGTGGGAATAAGCATGGAGTGACCGTTCAGGACAGTCACTAGATTTCATAGCCATCGAGAGGCCAATCGAACGCATGCTAGTGAAGTTGTCCTTCGGGGAAGGACGCGTCATTGTGGAAACACGTGGATGTAACAGAAAATCCCTGTATGCTAGGGAGTACGTAGTAGCAAGCACGGGGTGACCGTTCACGACAATCACCGAATCGCATGGCCATCGAGAGGCCAATTGACGTGCGTTAATGGAAATGTCCTTCGTGGGAAGGACGCGTAGTTGTAAGAATACAAGGATATAAAAATAAAATCCCCACAGGCTAGGGGATGCATAGATGGTGATGTTTTTCCGTGGGAAAGACACGGTCTTTTAGAAATTAGAGTCCCTACAGGCTAGGGACCACGTAGGGATACCTGCAAAATCCAAACGCATAGATATCCAAAGCAAATAAGTTGCAAACATATAATAAGCACATGAGCACGAAAGTCCTAGGTTCATAGGTTCGACGTAGGGGGCTCTAGGGAGCCAACCTTTTTATGGGAGTGTTCTAGAAGGTCTCATGGGGTCGTTCGTAGCCTCCGAGACTTTTTGTCTCTTCGGATTTTAGAACAACTCATTTTATCCATGAGGTTCGAATTTTTGGGGTAGGTTCCCGGAGAGATCAGCTAAGTATCCAGTCCAGCCCTCCACAAAGTCAAGCTTCGTTTCGGACCTTTCCAAATACCTAACCCACTCCGAGTGGAGTTATCAGTGAGACTCGTAAGGCGATTCATGTCCCCTTTTGGTCTCAAAGTTAACTCCCACACTTAAGGTTTAACAACAATTTTATATAACCCAACAGATATAGTAGGAGAAAATATATTCATTTAAATAAATATTTAATTAAATTGCGGTGATGAAATTGCGAAGGAAAATAAATAAATAAATAAATAAAATTTAAATATTTAAGAACTAACCTTGGAATCCGCCCGCTTGCAGTTTTGAGAATGCATTAAAGCAGCGATTATTTAAATAAATATATTTATTTAACTAACATAAATAGTTGGAAAGAATAAATGAATAAATAAAAATTTAAATATTTACAAAAATAAATAAACCCTAAAAATGGCTAATTAGCCAAACCCTGACAATTTCGCCAAAAACCTAAACCGTTTGCCACAAACCTAAACCTAAACCCTCTCAAGCCTTAGGAGCATAGTAATTCACTGTTAAGTGTCCCCAGCAGAGTCGCCAGCTGTAGCAACCTGCCTAAAAATTATAACTTAGAGAGTCGCCACCTATTCTGAAGGGCGAATAGGAAACCCTACGCAGTATAGAGATCAGGGTAAGATACTATATTCAGATCGAGGGAAGGTGTTAGGCACCCTCAACCCTTTCCTAAAGGCTAACATTCAAAGATAAAGGTTTATGGCAAGGTTTATAAAGAAAGGTGACAAACAGTTAATAGAGTTAAAGACATGATTAAGATTTGAAGGAAGGGGACTCGCCTTGTTGCCAAGTGCCTACGTATCTCCTTATGGAGAATCAGAGTCAACGTAGTTCGGGAACAGGATTGTACGCCACTTGAATTTGAAGTTGTTTTGAGGCTTTTTGAATGGCCTATCGCAGTTTGTTTTGTCTTGTAATTTGAATGGACTTTGAGTTGCCCAGGTTAAAAATCCTGTAGTATCGTAGTTTAGTGTATTTTAGATGTTTCGGGCGTACAACCCTGATTTGGCACAATTAACCGCAATGATCAATAGGTTTGATCACCATAGTTAAAATATTAAGGATTTGCATTGTTACCAATTCAAATCGATTAATTCGATTATCACTAATAACAACTTATTGTATTTTATTATTTTATGAATTTTATTTTATACTGTTACCGCTCATAACCGGTTAATACGGTCACAAATAATAACAAATTAATTATAGAACGAGGCACGATTAATCACCACAATCAATAAGATGATTGCAGCCATTTAATCGAATATAGCTCGATTTTTATTTTAATTTAATAGTATTTTAATTAAAATCATTGTTAACCACAGCGATCAATTGATTTAATCGGCGCGAATAACAAATTAAAAATTTTAGTATAATTATCATGTATTTATTTAAAAAAAAATAATTATAACATAATATATATATATTAAAATAATTATTTTACTTAAAAGAAAACAAACTAATTAAAAGAAAATAAGTTTTATTGAGGTAATGATTCCATGTGGTGTTCATGAGGGCTCATGTTATAGGTGCTTGATTATTTAGCGCTGGATCTGGTCAGGGGAAGATCCTATGGTGAGGATCTGAGGGTGTATGACGCAGGTATGAGGCTAAGGCACATGGGATCACATAGAAACAATTCCAGAAAAATATATGTTGGAGGAGAGGCTCGAACCTGCGACCTCTCCCCACACACGCGCGCGTCTCAACCAACCCAACCACACAAGCTCTTTGTTTATTGTATGCTTCCAGACGAATAAATCAAATACGTGACCCTAAATGGATTTTTATGCGCGCGAGATTCAAATGACCCAACCAATGGATGCCAACGCATCATCTTCTTCGCAGATTTCACTAAAGACCTGTAAGTTTAGCTACGAAACTGCTACGGCTTCACTCGTAGAAAATCAGCATACAAAAATAGCGATTAGGCCATGTCCTCACATAAATCTTTCGCGACCCCCCTATCTTGTTCGTCTCAACCACGCGAACTCAATCGTACCACTAATTAGCCCTAATTTAACTCCTAAAAGAAACCCCTATTTCACGAACCCTAGACCTTAACTCGGTCAACAATGGCAACTCAATGAATCGCGCCCAGAAATACAATTAAACATACCAGAACGTTCGTAATCATCATACAAATCATAATATGCAAGTAAATCAACACATGAATACCTAAATCATGCAAATCGAACCAAGTTTCAGAGAGACCTACCTCGGCTTATAGGAGATGATTCTGGGGGTGCTGATGACGCGCGATGATCCAGACACGTTCAAGGAACACCAAGGAAGCTTTTGCACCTTTCAAATTGGATTGAAACGCCCTAATTCTCTGAAACCGATCTTGAGTTTCTTGGAGAATTTTTATGTTCTTGCAAGTGCTCTCTTCGGCAGATCCTCGACCCCTAGTCCACTGGCTTATGTTGTATACTTATAGGAGAATAGAATTAGGTCAAGAGAAGAATCAAAAAGCCTTTGAATCAAATCTTTCCATGTTTGAGAAATTGATTTGATTTCTTGAATTCTAAGCTACTATATTTGGCCCAATTTGTATTAATTTCCTTCTCCAATCACTATGCACGAAATTACATTATATTTGATTATCAAATCTGATTGGAAATCAAACAAAATATAATTTTAACAAAATATTTGATTTTTAGTCTTTATTAAATCATAAAAATGAAATAAAAATTATATTAATTCAAATATAATGCTAATTTTTGTGGCAAGTGATTTTTGGGCATGCTAATAGCTTGTGGACCAAGTTTGTATGAAAATACTATGGGCCCTCTTGCAAAGTTTCTCCATTTGAACCCTCCTTTTTCACATTTGGTCCCTAAAAATCACTTGACTTTGATCAAGCATATCTCCCTCAATATTTGAGCTATGAAGGAGTTCTAATACTTTTTGGAAACCTCAAGAGGTCCTCTACAAGCCACTTTGGAACATATTTTTCATTTGAAGCTTTTATCTTGATCATATTCTCTTTGGGAAAAAACTGCTTTTGAAGGATGCCTAAAATTGACCTGTAATCTTTTGCTTTGTATCTTTTAAATGAAGCATTTCTAGCCTTGGCTTGTGAGACACAAAGTTGTAGAACATTCAATTTCCTTCAAAATAGGCTTTGAGTGGGGAGTTTCTGATGTTCCATGTGAAAGTTATGCCCAGTCAAAGTTGGGTTGACTTTCTCCTAAGAAACCCTAATTTGAACCTTTTCATATTTGTTCATCTCTGAGTTTCTATTAATGGAATCATGATCAATTCTTGGTCAAATGATGGTTATGCACCCCATACTTGATGTTTGCCCAGTGATTAAGGTTTGGATCATGCCTTGATTGTGATTGACCTTTCAATTTGGATCAGTTGACTGTGAATTATCTGGATTATGTGAATGAGCCATGCCTTGAGATTTGAACCTTTCTTTTGTTTTGAGAAAAGTGTGGGAGGTAAATTTTGGGGTATGACAGTATGGAATGATCTCAAAGAACATTTTACTAAAGCTGATCGTATACGCATATCTAATCTTCGTGTCGAAATCAAAAAATATCAAACAAGGATTCAAATATGTTCTTGATTAGTTCACTGAAATGTGTGGATTATGGGAAGAGCTGAATTTTAAGAGACCAATTCCAACATGTACATGTATTCATCAATACAGATGTGAGGCAATGTTGTATGTATGTGACTTTTGTCTTGAATATCAAATCATTCAGTTTTTGACAAGTTTGAATGATAAATTTTCCTTAGTTAAAACTCAAGTCTTGTTAATGGATCTTTTACCATAAATAAATAAATAAAATTTACTCTATGAAGAGGCCAATACATTGATTAATGCTTATGATTCAAGAAAACCACTAGATCATGGTAGATCCTCTGCTTCATTTAGAGGATTCAATAAATTCAAGAAGGAAAATAGAATGTTCACTTATTGTAATATATCATGGCATACCATAGATGTATGCTATCGCAAATACGGATTCCCTCCAAACTTTGGTAAGAAGTTATTATTTGCTAATACATCTAATGTTTCAAGTGGTGATTCACAACATCCGGTTAACAATGGTTGAAAAGGTGTATCAAGCGACCAAGCTACCAATATAATGCAAGAACAATATTTTGAACTGATTATCTTGTTACATTAAACAAATTTGATGCCTCATATACAAGTCTTCAACCCTACTCCTAGTTCCAATCACATTTCTACACCCTATAATTATTTTGATCAGTCATAATTGAGAATCCAGGTGATTCACAAGTTTCAATTGTTTTATGTTCCATTGATACCAAACATGAGTTTTGGTTTATTGACTCGAGTGTTAATGACCATATTTGTTCATCCTTGCATTGGTTCAGTTCTTATTACAAAATTATACCAGATAAAGTATGTTTACTCAATGGATCTATTGCCGTAGCTAAGCATGCATGCATAAATAATTTTCACCATATTTATGTCTTACAAATGTCTTTTACATTCTTGATTTTTCTTTGAATCTTCTGTCAATATCAAGACTTTGTCTTTCCATTAATTCTGTTTTCAAATTTTTTGATAATAAGTGTATTATAAAGGATGTGAAATCACAAAAGATAATTGATATGGCAAGTTAATTTGAAGGCTTGTACAAGCTTCTGATTGATGGTGGTTTTCCTGCTGCAAATACATCTTAGTCTCCGTCTAGCATTCATAGTATTTCCATTTCCAAACATTGTATGTCTTCTATTTTTTCTAATAATTGTAAAGTGATTCCCAACCAAGCAATATGGAATTTTAGATTGGATCACTTGTCTCATGATAGGATCTATAAAATGTCTCAATTGTACCCCCAAATTTTTATTGATAATAAAGCCATATGTGACATTTTTCACTTTTCTAGGCATAAGAAAATTTTATACCTTTTAAGTTGTTCAAAGGTTGATCATAAGTTTGAACTGTTGCATTTTGACATATGTGGCCCTATTTTCATTAATTCAATACATGGCCATGGATCATTTTGCTTAAGTCCAAATAAGAAGTTTCTAGCCATGTTCAGCCATTTATCACCCTAGTTGAAAACCAATTTCAAACATTCCCAAATTTGTCAAGTCAGACAATGAACCTGAGTTTCTAATCCCTCAATTCTATGCTTATAAAGGTATCATTCATTTAAAATCTTGTGTTGAACCTCCCCAGCAAAATGGCAGGGTTGAGAGAAAACACAAACATCTCCTTAATATAGGAAGATCATTGCTTTACCAATTCAAATTGCCCAAAACCCTTTGGTCATATGCAGTCTCCTATGTTGCATTTATCATTAACAGAGTTAACACTTCATTACTCAATAATATACCATCATATCAACTCATATATGACACCTTACCTGATATAAACCAAATAAAATTATTTGGTTCTCTTTTCTATGCCTCAACCTTACATAATAATGGAACCAAACTTGGTGGTAGACTAAAAAAAGTCTTTATAGGCTATGTTGTTGGCTACAAAGGTTTCATCCTATTAGATATTCATTCTCATGAAATGTTCATTTCTCAATATATAACATACCATGAACATATTACCTTACCAAGTCCAAAATTATTCCTCCATACAAAACTAGGAATACTTCAGTGACTTGCATCATAAGTCAGACACAATCCCATCAAATGTTTTTGCCATTCATGTCTCTATTGTATCAATCCAGCCACATAATCAACAAAAATTTGACATACTTGTATCTAACACAGTAATAGACCCCCATGTTCATCATATTCCATCTGCTACTCAACCTCTTACCATGAGTATCTTCAAGAGTAAAGTACCAATCATCACATCTCAAAATTGTGTATGTGCATCATTCAATGACACACCAAATCAATTTTCTTCACATACTATTTATCATATTTCCACTTTTATTTCTTACTCTAGTCTATCCCCATCTCAATGTCATTTTAATCTTCCCCATACTTCTCATACTCAACCCAAATCTTATAATGAGGAAAGCAAATTTGAATGTTGGAATCGGCCATGAAAGGTGAGCTTGATGCTATTGAGAAAACTGGTACTTAGGAATCGGTAGACACTACTCAATCCTATGTGAAACCATTAGGATGTAGATGGATATATAAATTCATCCACAAAACTAGTGATAAAATAGAGAGATTCAAGGCACGGCTGGTTGCCAAAGGAAACAACCAGATTGAAGGCTTGGATTATTCAGACACTTTCTCACTAGTTTCCAAGCTGACAATAATTATACTTGTTATAGCTTTAACATCCATCCATAATTGGCATTTACATCAACTTGATGTAAACAATGCTTTTCTATTAGGTGAGTTGTATGAAGACGTTTACATGATAGTTCCACAAGGTGTCCAAACTTCAAAACCAAATCAAGTTTGAAAATTAGTCAAATCTCTCTATGGATTGAAATAGGCTAGGAGACAATGGTATGAGAAACTAGCTTCATTTATCATTCACAATGGTTACACACAAGCAACTTCAGACCCCTCATTATTTGTCAAGAAAAATGTTTCTTCATTTATAATATTACTTGTTTATGTTGATGATGTCATTTTTACAAGAGATTCCTTGGCTAGATTTCATTACATGAAAAACATTTTACCCCAAGCATTCAAGATCAAGGATCTTGATATCCTCAAATACTTCTTAGGCTTAGAAGTATCTCATTTAAAGCAAGTGATATCTCTATGTCAAAAGAAATATTGCATTTGATTTATTAACTGGTTTAGGATTCCTTGGTTCTAAACTTGATACCACCCCAACTGATCCATCAATCAAATTGTGCCACTATAGTAATCCTGCATTTGAGGATATACCAACATATCGATGACTTATTGGGAGGCTAATATACCTCAACACAACCAGACTTTACATCACCTTCATCATTCAAGAACTCCTCTAATTCTTGTCTAGACCATCCATGGTTTACAATAATGCGGCTTGTAGAGTTTTATGATATATGAAACATTCCCCAGGTTGATGTATCTTCTTCCCTAGGAACTCATCCTTTATTGCAAAGGATTCTCTCATGCATATTGGGCAGGCGGTATAGACACAAGAAGGTCTGTAATAGGCTCATGTTTCTACATAGGATCCTCACTTATTTCATGGCGAACCAAAAAGAAAAACACAATGTCACGATCATCATCTGAAGTTGGATATAGAGCTTTGGCTGCAGCAACTTGTAAATTACAATGGATCTTGTATTTGTTGCGTGATCTACAAGTCAAAAGCTCCAAACCACTAGTTCTTTTTTGTTACAGTCAAAGTGTTCATCATATAGTTGTAAATCTGATTTTCCGTGAAAGAACTAAACACCTCAAAATTGATTGTCATATCGTTAGAGAAAAATTTCTTGCAGGTGTTATGAAACTCATTCTTGTGTCCTCTAACAATCAATTAGCTGATTTTTCACAAAATTCTTACTTCCAAAACCATTCAATACACCCATGTTCAAGTTGAACTTGATAAATATTTACCAAAGTTTGACTTATGGGAGGCTATTAACTTATTCAAAAGTTTGTTAGAAGTAATTAGAGCTAGTTATAATTCACTTTATATTATAGTTAGTTAGAAAGTTTACTTGTATCCTAAGTAACTAGTGCATAGTTAACTCCTCTTGTATTAAAACAACATTATCTCTTGATTAATACATGAAAATTCATTTAACTTTCATCTTCTTCATGTTCGATATCACGAGTTTGTATGAGGTTTCATATCATTAAAAAATACTTGCATGAAAACACACATAACAAGTGACTTTACAAACAACCAATTACAATTTTTTATTAATTAAAAAACAAAAATAAAATTTTCTCTCTTCTTCTCAATCACAATCAACCTCATGAATTCAATTCAAAAAGAAATTAAATTTAAAAAAATTTAAAATTTTCTCTTTTTTTATTGGTTCTAATATCATAATATGAAACATTTATGTTAATACAAGTTTTTCTCTAATATCATAATATGAGTTTATGTCCTGCTACCCATTACCTACCAATAACCTACGAATTACTATTTCAAGTTAACCTATTAATTCGTGAGCTAGAGCAAATTGCAAAATAAACCTTTTTTTTGGTGCAATCAATAAAACATAATTAGGTTTTCAGAATTTATTGAAAATCAACAACAGTACATATTAAGTGATTTTGAGAGGTAGGAGCTTTCCGTTTTGTTTCGGGGTGGAACATCCCTTTTCTCCCTTTTCCATTGTTTATTTAAAAAAAAACATATTAAGTGATTTTATACATATTAAAGAAGTTGCAAATGTTACAAACATGCATCATAATCTTACAGGAATTATTAATTATGCAAATAATTATAAGATACATAGAGCTTCAGCAGTGGATTGGCATATTTGATCTTGTGATCATTCATTCACTTGCCATTTTGATGCTTACACTTTTTCGCTTTTCTTATCTCCGACAGTAATCTAGCAAACCTGCAAACATATAAATATAAATATTTGTTAGTATTTTTTTCACCTTAATAAGTTAGGACTATTAGAAAATAAATAAGTTATTCATTATTATAAATGAAATCTACCTTTTTAGTTCTTCCAGAATGGTAGTATCTTTATCAGGAACTGCTTCATATATGCCAGAATCAAGATTAACTCGAGAAATATTTTTCTTCAATAAATTCTCACCAGCTTTCTTCAGATTATTCAGATTATCTTTAGTAGATATATCCACAGAAGCTAACTCTCCCTTTAATGTATCATCCTGTTTGATGCAACCATCTTAAGTTTGAAACAATTATATATATATATATATATATATATATATATATATATATATATATATATATATATATATATATATATATATATATATATATATATCATGAGAAGTAGAATAACTTACTTGAATTCTGAGGTAATTATCTTGAGACTGAAGAGCAGTAAAAAGCACAGAGTTATGGTAATCAACCATATCAGTGCTTGCTTCACTGAAACAATCAAGAACTGGAGTTGCACCAGAGTTGAATAACCATCTCAATGCACCCCATTTAGCAGCCATTTTAGCATTATACTTTCTCACACTCTTGCTTGAACCTGTCCCTATTGATATCACAAGAAAACGATCAAATCCTATAGCAACATTATTCCCATTTCTCCCTTTTGACTGCCTTATCTTGTCTTTCATCGCTTCTCTTATGGCAACCATAGTCTGCAAAATTCATTATCAACAATTAAATTAAAGAAATTCTTCACTTGTTTTATTAATATTTTTTTGGGAGGATGTTTTATTAATTTTAGATTCAACTGAATTAATATATCATTGTTTATAAATTATTTTTAAAAGATTTTTTTAGACTTGACTTTTTTATAATATGTTTTGTCCTCGAGGAATTTTACCGGATTGTTAGCACACACGCCACCATCAATGAGATGGTATTCTTGAATCACTTTTCCTTGTTCATCTTTCTTCTCAAAATAGTGAGCTGGCAAATAAGTTGGAGCAGCTGATGTAGCTATGCAAATATCGGACAGTTTTACATCTAAACCTGGCTCGGTATCATTCTGCGTAAATTATTACAAGATTAAATTTAAGATTAAATTTAAACGCATGCATGCGTTTAAATTTGTTGTATATTAAATATATCGAATCAAAACATTACCTGATAGGAGGAAAAAATGGTAGGTTGAAGTTTCCCAACATCAAAAGATGGAATAACAATGTTTGTGAGAGTTTGCCTCAAAAGTGTATTCCCTGTCATCTCTCTTATTATCTTCTTGAGATACTTCCCATTGTACATGGGTCCTCTTAAAGCTTTTGCTATTTTCAAGATCGGCGCAAATATGCCACTGCAAGTTGAATAATAATAAGAGTAAATAATTAGTTCTTCTAATGTTGAAAAGTTCTAATAATATATGTGCATATTTAGACTAATTGAGTAATGATCAATTATAAATATACCTTTTCTGTGGAAAAATATGTGGCAAATGTTCCTGGTAATATGGAACAATTGCTCTTGCCTCAAATAAAGGACGGTTGTTGTTTTTTGGATCTGGAGTTGCTATCATGGTTGTAATGAGTCCACCAGTACTTGTCCCAGCAATTACATCAAAGTAATCTGCAAGTCTTGCATCAGCACCATCTATCTCCTGAAGTTGAGATTCAAGATAAGCAAGAATAACACCAGGAATGATTCCTCTTACGCCTCCACCATCAATGCTGAGAATGGTAATGAAATTCAAAGGCTTATCTTCTTCCATAGCTGTGAGTTCAGAGAAATTGGTGCTTTTAGGCTAAGTTTGTGAGTGAGAGGAGAATTGAAGTTTTTAGTCTATGTGTATGCTTGTATATATATAGGTAAAGAAAAGCAAATTCTTATCTATCCATTTTATGGATAACTTTATCCAACTTAGTTGTCAAATGCTAAAAGAACCATGTGTTCATTTTATTTTATTATTACTATTAAAAACTAGAGATATGCTATACATACACCATTTTGTACACCCACATTCAATTCACTGTTCATAAATATCGTGAACAGTAACATGAAGAGTGAATAATAACATGAATAATAACGTGAACAGTGATCGTAAATAGTGATATGAATAGTGCATGAATAATAGTAACACAAAATTGGTTAATTAAATATAAAAAGTTGATTAATATAATATATTGTTTTGAAATTTATTTATTTTACGGAATACAGTGTACCAAACTGCTTCATACACTATATCAATACTACATGAAACCAAGAAATAGTAAAAATCAATAATCTTTAACTTAGTAGTATACACTGATATATCTTTTTAACTGTTAGGAATAAGTAGTTATTGTTCTTGTTCTTCTTCACTTCCAATCTCTGAAACTAGTATTGAAAAACACTTCTAATTTATCATTGATTTTCAAATTTAAATGGGCTGGCTCTTTGTAAACAACACTCTTGCAGGTTCAACAAAAAGAAAGTCAAGGGATGCACTTTTTCTTTCAAAAGTCATTACTGCTTGTATGTTGTTTTTCAGCATTGAGTGACTGTATAAGTAACAAGAATTTGTACTGCAAATAATGAATTATGGTACTTGAATTCATTAAATTTTTCTACTTCTTTGTCTTTATATAATTTAGGGATGAGAAGATTGAGTTATTTTTTACAATATACATTTGTCTAAGAGTCTCATATTTATATTTAGTTGACAGTGTAAAATAATTTATTTCATGTCTAAAACTAGCCATCAATCAAGTTCATGTCTAAAACTATACTTTATTCTATTCTATTATGATATTCATGTTTTTCTATATATAGACTTCAGCCTGCTATTCCCACAATTACTTGATTCCTTTTCCACTTTGAGTGATCACACTTGAAAGTATATATGTAATGTTAAGATTCTTTAACTACTTGTTATCAAACCACTTGCTATTAGACAATCGTCATCCAACTATTTGAGTCACAAATATAAACGTGAGAGAATAAATAAAAGTGACATATTAGAGATATAAACTGAAGTGTGTTATAATAATGAATCAAGACATGTTCTTATTTTGACAACACAAATATTTAGCGTCCCAACATGGACGCCTACACGTTACAAATAAAACCAAATTAATTCTTTACCATTTAGGAAGATGGAGTAGCGTCTAATCAAGGGCAAGATGATCAATGTGACGCATCACTCCTTTATTTATGAATTAAAAAAAGTGGTAAAAAAACCGAGAATAAACATGAATACTTTTTCAGTTGCACAATGAGTGAATTAATTGACGATTTCACACATATTAAAAAAATGATAAATAAAAGAGAGATAACAGTGTTTTTACTAAAGTACTCATATCATGTTTTGAAAGTGATAACATTAGTAACAACTAAAAGATAAAATTGAAAAAATAATTATTATTAATTTACATTGTAAATTGAAATGAATCATTTATTTTTGGGAAGTTTTTTTTTAATTTTATTTTAAATGGGTCACTCATTGTCAGACGAAGGAAATATGTTTTATGAATTTTGAAAAATTCTAAATTTCACATTGTTTAGACATAAAACCTTGAAAAAATTTATATAGAATGACCACCTCAACATACAAATCGATTTTGTAAGAGTCAGTCAAGTCAAACTCTAATATAGTATTAGAGTCTATCAACTAGATTATGGACTATCAACCGTTTAAATCATGCATCAAACTCAAAAGAATGCTAGGTGCGAAGGGTGTAATGAAAAATCTCAAATTTCATATTAATTAAGCTTAGAACCTTAAAAGAATTTATATAGATGGATACCCTTCATCTTACAAGAATAACTTAAGATGAAAGAACAAGTAATATTCTCACAAGTCTCTTTAGTTTTGAAAAAAAGAATTCTAGACTCCCAAAATTCTACGACCTAAATTTAAAAGAATATATATAATACATCATGTGAGAATATATACACGAGGAGTCACTATTATTAAAATTGATTTCTAATCTAGTTATTACTAACTTAAAATCGGAGAAAGTTTTTCATAAACACAAAATTTGGACACACACTTAATCAAGAATAAGATTTTTTTTTTCGGAGTTAAAAGGTAGTGTACTTAAAATAATTTTACTCTGTCATCAAATAGAAAACCATCAATTTGTAATACCATTAAATTATTTTTTAAATAAAAAGTATTTTAATTAAATATATGATGATGATTGGTTGACAGTGTAAACATATTTTACACTGTCATTGCATTACCTATTTTTTTCGTAAGCAAAATGTTATATTTTTATAATATTTAAATGATATATACTTTTATGCGTGTCTGGTCAAATGATGATTTGTCGGGGTTGTAACACTTCAAGTATATTTGTTAAAGTGGTAAAAAATTTTTTAGCTAGCTAGCTAGTTATGTAACATTAATAAATGTCCAATTAGGAAACATATGATTTTCTATTATGAATAATGCTATTCATACACCTAATTGTTACACCAATACTTACACCCAACAGTACTTTACAGTAGTCATTAAATTTGGTTAATGCAATATAAAAACTTGGTTAATGCAGTAATAAAGTTGGTTAATGCAACATCCAGGTATTAAAAATAATTTTTAGCAGTCACCAAACTTGGTTAATGTAGTGTAAAAACCTGGTTAATGCAGTAATAAAGTTGGTTAATGCAACATCCAGGTATTAAAAATATTTTTTAGCAGTCATCAAACTTGGTTAATGCAGTGTAAAAATTTGGTTAATGCAGTGATGAAAAAATAAACGTCTGTACATAAATAGTATTTGTCCGTACATGAATAGTATCATCCGTACATAAACAGTGTTGTCCGTACATACGGTGTAGGTGTAAGAATAAAATTTCTGTTCTATTATACATCTCTCTCCAACTTGGAAAGCTAGCATTATCTTAGACTAAGGAAAAAGTCATATAAAAAATCTCCGGTGAGAGATTGCATCTTTATGCTAGTATGTTTATTTATTTACTCTTTCTTTCTGCTCCCACTAGGAATGATTAAGCTTTTATGTAGGTTCATATAGTTGAAAAGTGAAACAACTAATTACTATCCACTAGTAAAATTAGCGGAATACCCGTGCGTCCGCAAGGGTATTGGTCTGGTACGGACGTTTTTTAGTTTAAAATATAATAAAAGTGTAAATAATAAAAATAAAATAGTTTTACCATAATAGTTTACTATTTTTAAAAGAAATACATATTTTTAAAATAAAAACTACATTGTATCAATTTTTCAATTTTTAAAAGAAAGACATGAAATATATATTTCAATTATTCGTATATTATTTTAAAAACTATTATATTTTATATAAAAAAAATTCAAAATAAAAATATTAGATACATAAATAATTAGAAAACAACACATTTTTCTCGTATTTAGATTCATACGAATTTTTCTTTGTAATAACTGGTGCGTTCACACAGATTTTGACCTGATTACCTGTGCGTTCACACGGGTACTGGTCTGTTACCCGTGCGCTCGCATGGATTTTGGTCTCGTGACCCGTGCTAAACTCATAGAAATTACAATTGGAGTGTGTAATGTCCCCTATGAAAGACCACCTCCAAACCAGAGACTTAATATTCCAAATCGTATTTAGAATATTCCAAGAGTCTTTCCTAAAAAGAATATTGTTTCTAAGAAGCCAAATGTTCCAACTTGTTGTCAATCAAATGCAACTTAGTTTACCCTCCTTCATTTTCATGTGTTAGCAAGAATTATACCAAAACATGAAAGTCCCTTTAGGATCATCATCCGTTACATCCGACATACCATCCCACTCTGCTATTTCCCTCCAAGTCAACTTTAGAATTCTTAAAAAAAGAGTGATCTATTGATTCAAGAATAGACCCACAAAAAACATAACTAAGAGAATCATTCGGAAAAATAATACCTATAACTCTCAAGAGATCCTTAGTCGGAAGCCTATTAATAAGAATTCTCCATCCGAGCGCTTTAATCTTGAAGGGAACATCCATTTTCCAAACAAGGGATAAAGCATTATCATGCTTGTTGAAATGGCCAAAAGGCATGCGCAAACCTGCATAAAAAAGGTAACGAGAACAGACTGAGAATATGCCGTTTTCTGATTGTCCAATAAGCCATATCAGGTGCGGCCGGACTGCAAGTTGTAGCAGTAAGCATTGACCGAAACTACTTCATAACAGGAACCATGGCAGTCTGCGATAAAACTTTGTACGGAATACCAAAATCACCCCCAACATCATTCTTCCTCCCTCCATACCCCAATTGTGGCCACCGAAACACCCTTCAAACGAGAAACCAAATAAAGGTTAGGAAAAGCAACCTTCAAAGTCGATACGAGCACCCACGAGGAATGCCAAAAAGATGTAGTAAATCTGCTACCAATCTTGAAGGTGCAATTTTTGCCAATAGCATCCTTATGTGAGTTCCTCCCTAGCGATAAAATATCCTTCCGCCAAGAGGAAGTGGAGGAAGAAACCTTTTCGATAGCTTCATTGTTAACCACCTTTAAACTATATCACCATACCGGGCACGTAATAATTTAAACCAAATTGAATCTGAGCCTCGAAGAATCCTCCATCTCCATTTGTTAAGAAGAGCACTATTGAAATATTCAATTCTTTTAAGACCTATCCCTCCTTTATCGAATGGAAGACACAACTCATTCCACTCCACCCAATGAATCTTCCTTTTCTCCTCCAAACCACCCCACAAGAAATTACTTTGAAGCTTAGTAATGTCCTTAATGATTCTCACCGACATTTTATAAAAAAAAACATAGTGAAAATAGATAAGGAGAACAAGATATATTTTAAAAGGGTAACTCTGTAACGCCCCATACTGCTTTCGAGATGATCAACAGACCCCACAAACCAACACGGGTCTTTTCAGCATGCTTTGGCCTCACCCACGTGCTTTCTAAGAAACTTCCCAGAAGGTCACCCATCTTAGAATTTCTTCAAGTCAAGCATGTTTAACTCTTTCTGAAAAACTTCCCAGATGGTAACCCATCCCATAATTGCTTCAAGTCAAGAACGTTTAACTATGGAGTTGTTATGGAACGGGCTACCGAAAAGAAGATGCATCTTGTTGGTATAGGTAGTACCTATCCATCCTTATATGCACTCCTTCAACCAAGTAGTCTCATACCCGCACGACCTCAGGATCCCTCTCATTCCGATGTGGCGACCACCCTTGCCCCATTCGGCCTAAGGTGTTACATGCAGTGCAACCACCCCCCGCCTTCTTCGGCCTCGGGTGTTACAAATTCTCCCACCAAGATTTAGGAACCTATTCTTCCACCCCGAGAGACGCCTCTTCATTTTATCAAAAAGCGATTTCCAAGTCGAAATCCTCCTAGGATTAGAAGCAATAGGAACACCAAGAAAAGTAAATTCCTTTCCTTCCACCCTACAAGATAGAAGAAATGAAGCAAATTTCAAAAGATTGTTGTTAACATTGATACCAATAAGCTTACTTTTGTAATAATTGATAACGAGACCCGAGACTGTTTGAAAGGCCTTCAAAACTGTCTTAATTTCCCAAACTTGCTTCCAACTACGCTCCCCAACCAACAAAGTATCATTCGCAACTTGAATAATGTCTACTTTGCATTTACTGTTAATGAGAAAACCTTCGTATTCACCTATCTCAATTGATTTCTTCACCAAACACGTTAGAGCTTCCACGACTAAAACAAAAAGAAATGGAGCTTCTTAATTCTTAAGTTCAACAAAAAACGACTAGTAGCTTCTTTTTTACACATGCTGATTTCCAAATCAAGATGAAATTTTAAACGAGTTAATCTCATATCAATTGAGCTTATACACTAGGCGAAACTCGGGAGCCAATGTGAGATTTTACACAGATTAATCTTGACTCGACGAAGCTTTTAATCAGACTGAGCTTATGAATTATTGTGGAGATTTTGATAACTGATCTTCGTGAACCAAAAGAGAATTTTTCTTCTTGGCAAAACTCACGAACCAAATGGAGACTTCCTAAGAAAGTCTCCCAAAGCTAACAAGAGCTTTTAATGGTTTAGTTTGCAACTAAACGACTTCTTATAGAAGAAATATTTACTCAAGAGATGATACACTATTGGTAAATCACAACTAAGCCCTCACTCAGAACAATGATCCTCACTTAGACTCAAGAGTACTCTTGAAGTACTATATATGATTAAATTTATGTGAGAAAATGAGAGATTTAGAGAAAAGAAAGTAAGATCAATGCTCATTTTTTGGGTGATTTAAAAATGGAAAAACTCTCTAGTTGTGAATTATTATCTGAAAAGGTGATGGTGGACCTTCGGGTGATCGGTTGATTAAAAGTTTGAGTTTTGTGTTTGCTAGTCTGTTTTGCATGTTGTGGACGGTGAGATGTTAAAAATTCGATTCGGTGTTCGTCCAGGGTTGGAAAGTTTCGATTGAGAATGACTATTTCTAGAGTGACACATGAAAATTGTGATCTGGGAAGGTGATGGTGGACCTCTAGGAGCCCGATTGTTTTAAATTTTGAATTTCTATGTTTACTCACTATGCACAGTCTGATGTTGAAACTTTGAGTCAATACTTTTCGAGGGTTGGAAAGAGTCAATTGAGAAAGACCCTTTTTAGTTACTGTTGGAGTCTTACTGTTTAAATTTTTAAATTTCTATGTTTGTTACTCTATTTTACTTGTTATGAACGACCTCATGTTAAAAAATGAGTCAGTGTTTGTTCAAGGATGGAAAGAGTCAAGTGAGAAGGACAATTTCTAGTGTCACAGTTGTGAATTATGGCCTGGGAAGGTGATAGTGGACCTTCGGGTGTCTGATTGTTTAAAATTTTGAATTTTTGTGTTTGTTATTCTGTTTTTTATGATGACGGTCCGATTTTAAAAATTTAAGCTGGTGTTTGTCTAGGGATGGAAAGAGCCTATTAAGAATGACCCAATTTCAAGTGTGACACTAGTGAATTATTATCTTGTGAATTTGAGTCGATATTCTTCCAAGGTTGGCAGTGGATAAAAACAAGTTCAGAGATAGAGAGTGAAAGAAAGAGAGACACACAAATTTATCATGGTTCCTCTCACAAAACGAGGGTAGTCCAGTCCTCTTTCACTTTCAAGGGATTTCACTATAATCACAACTGATTACAAATGCCCAACTAGTGTCTTCTCTTTCCATTTCGATATATTCCTAAATTGCCTATAGGTTGTCCAACCTTGAGATGAAAGGAAAATCCTTAATGTAAGCAAACTTGGAACTTCTAATTCTGAGACCAGCTTTTGACTTCACAACTTCCTTCTTATTGATGATCTTCATATTTCCCATAACAATAGCAGAAAGAATACTTCAAAGGATTCTTCTAAGTCCAGAGTGGCACCAACTATTTTTAGAGTTTCAATCAGTCTTCTCTAATGAAAACGTTCATACATGAGCCTATCATAGGGAACATTCTCCTTTCCACCAGTCTGTGAAGGCCTATTAAGCAGAGGTTATTTCCACCATTACCGTCAGTTGATGAGGAAAAGGTCCCAAACGCCAAAATGGTCAAAGAAAATGACGTTGAGACTTGTGGTTTTGACTTAGGGTCCGAACATGAGCTAGATATCATCTGCAACATGATATTCGTCTTATCATTAGAATATGATACAGTTACTGAAGTGATAAAAGAGAAAAGTGGTCTCGCTGAAGAATTGGCTACCCATAAACCTATGTGCTATTACATGATGAACGATGGCTCCATTGAGGAGGATCGAGCCATTTTCAAAAGGCTAGACATGGCCATACAACAACACCTAAAGCCTTTGTACATCAGGGCGAAGGTAAACAATAAGGGAATTAACAAGGTTCTCATCTACCGTGGAGCGTGCGTGAACGTTATGTCCCAACTGGCGAACATTTTTCCATGTGGGTCTGTAGGAGAGGGTTTCAACTTCGAAATATATGATGTGTTCTAATCAGTTAATATCCATCCGTAATACGGGTTCACATGGGAATATGAGATTTTCAGAGGCTATATCTGAAGGTCCGAATATGTGGAAGATAATGATTGAGTCGAGCGCGTCAACTCTGATTTCCGCCTATGTGACTGAAAACATAATACTAGCGACTTTAAATTTAGTGTTACGTGATCAGCAGATGTGTGTGTTTATATATGTGTAATATCCTATGTACAAATGTTTGTGAAAAAACTCTGATTTAATTATAATTATAAGTTGGGGAAATATGGTGTTACGCAGTGCCTTTGGCAAACATCGACGAAGACTCTGTCATTAACTTTATCCAAATTCATATCATGTGTAGGTATGGCGTTCATTAAACCATAACAATTAACCAAGGTTTAGTATTCATTGGTCGAAAGGTGTTTGAATTTTCCGTGGAATTAGGAATCCAACTGTTAACATCAACCCCCTATTATGCTCAAGCCAAATGCCAGGTCGGAGATGCAAACAAGGTCATCATAAGTTTAATTAAGAAACATATAGGCCAAAAACCATGAAATTGGCATAAGACCTTATATTTGACACTTTGTGCTAGGAGGAATCTAGATGTTCAAAGCTAATGAATGGTAGCGAGTCTTGGAAAAGGCAGTTCATAAAATTAAATAAATTTTAATTTCATGATTACTGGCTATAGTTTAAGACCTTGGAAACCAAAGTAATGATGGATTGCTGGTTGCATGTTTTTAGACGTGATGTTTTGGTGAAAAGTTAGTCATGGTGACTGACATAAGCATGGGTGAGAGGACATGTGTAGAAAATGGAGAATCGTGACAAAGTGGTTACAAAAAATACCTCTTTTCTTTCACTTGAAAAAGGATCGAAAGTAGCATTTTTTGAGGGGGCATCGGTTACACTGGGATTTTCAACTAAATGAAAGTCAAAGGGACATACAAGGTTATGAGACATTAATTAATTATTTGTTTAGGAACATTAAACCAAGTGTTTAGAGACATTCATTTCAAGTAACTTGAAGCTTTAAGTATCCAACATCGGTGGAGCATCGACTAGGGATCCAACTGATGTGGCAGCTATGGTTTTAAAGAATCGTAAGAACAAATCCATAGGATTACGATCACCAGGAAACAAGTCCAAAATCTTGAGAAGGATAGTCGACAAGAATTGCGTGCAACAGCGTTGGTAGTCGTTAGCCACAAAAAGTTTTAGGACTTAGCAAATTCTCCAGAATTTGAGTGTTAAACAGAGATGATTTCGACGACACGTTTGATAGTTATCACCAAGAGTTCGTGGAGAAAGGAGAGGCAGTTATTGCAACGTGGGTTGTAAAGAAGCAGGAGATCATGGGTGCCACGTGTATGCCCTATTTGAAGCATGAAGGCTGAACGTGGGATGAAACGCAATAGTCTCCTGGTGTTTAGCACTATCATCAACAGTTACTTGTAAATAGAATAAATAGAAAATTCATACATTGTAACAGATATCGCAAAATTTTATACATTCTCTTCATACAATTGGAGTACCCGAGTCAAAGAGCGAAAGAGTTCGCGAGAATGTATGTGTCTGCGTCCAGTCTTTTCATTGTTTTCTTAAATGAAACATTTAGTTTTTC
The DNA here is from genome assembly GCF_029867415.1 of Vicia villosa. Taxonomy (NCBI): domain Eukaryota; kingdom Viridiplantae; phylum Streptophyta; class Magnoliopsida; order Fabales; family Fabaceae; genus Vicia; species Vicia villosa. The sequence goes on along the minus strand of NC_081181.1, from coordinate 134,572,675 downwards.
TGTCTTATGTTTCACCTTTATTTAATGTCATTTACTTCACTTTATCTCCTTGTCATTTATCAAAACTTGTATTCATTAAAAATTTATCTTTGCGCTGTCTTCCTAAAAGAAATTACATTCAAATCACACGCGCGTGTTTTCAAACAAATTATTTGCACAAAATGCTTGATAGATTTTTCGAGTTAATCTAGCTTCATCAAACTTGTGATTGGTTACCAAAAACACTGGTAAACAAAAGTGTAGATCAAAAAGTGTATCTTATTTTTTAAGTAGACTAACTTTATACTTTTCTTTGGGTGAAGTGCATATATAATATCCATTTTAAAAAATATATATTTTATTAGTTATTTTGAAATATAGATAATATTAGTTATTTTAAAAGCATATTTACTAAAATAATTTAATTTATAATCATCAAAAATATAAAACATTTTATTGTTCATCTAATCAAAATATTTTATATGACTACTTTTTAAATCAGTTTTTAAAATATATTTATTTGACAATATTTAATTAAATACATGTAAAAGAAACTTACACAACTATTTAATAGAGCGAAACATTGTAGCAGATTCATACATTGTATAAAATGACGCAAAGTTTTGAAATTTTTGTTTACCAAATTGTAGTGCATATGTATATATTACATAAACATATTATATATTGTAATATTTATAATATTTGCAATACTTGAAATTGATGCAAGTATATGTACATATTACATTAACATATTATTTATTATGTTGAGTTTAGTTGATAAATTCAATAGTTTATATATTAAATAGTTTAAATATTTAAAAAATTAATTACTTAATAAAATATATAATTAAAATATTAATAGTTTAAATATTCAAATAACTAATTATTTAATAAACTAAATAGTTAAAATAAACTAAACTATTTAATTTATTTAATATATCAACTATTTAATATTTCAACAATAATTAAATATATTACATACAAAAATTTCAATTACACATTAGTTATATTATTTAGTAATATGAGAAAATTAAACTATCAAATAAATTATTTAAAAAATAATTGAAATATTTATTAAAATAATTATTTAATGGACTAGATAATTATAATTTTAATGATTAAAACATTAAATAGTAAAAATAATAATAATAAACTTATACGGAGTTAAATTATTAAATAGTTAAAATATTAAAATAATTTATTTAATCTTTAATAAATCAATTAATAATTAATAGTTAAAATATTAAATAATTAATTAAATATTGATATTTGAAATATTAAATAGTTGGAATATCTGAAAGGCTAAATATTTAATAAACTAAAAGGTTGCAATACTAATAGTAGAAATATTAAATAGTTGTGCATTTAAATAATTATTATTTTATAATATTAATAAAATTAAAATTAAAATATATATGAAAGAATTATTATGAAATGAAATTATTAAAATTAAATTATAAAATTAAATTATTTAAATAAAATATAATAGGAAATATTAAGTAATTTATTATATACTAAAGAAAAAATGTAATATATATTATTGTGGCAATGTTATAAACAAAAGGAAAGCTTGGCCTACTGGATAGTCAGTATAATGTTATTGTTAGGGACATGGGTTCAACACTTATTCAACTCCTGAGAATAGTGATAGGCCCATGGGCCTCCCCACCCTACTGTTTGGACTTTGGAGTCCGCTAAATGAAGAGAATGTATATTGCTCTTTATTTGAACAATATGTAAACACTATACCAAATTTGTCTTTTAGCAGCACCCCTACGAAAGCGCTTTTAGGAAAAAGCGTGGTATAGGCTTCGCTAAAAACAAAATTAAAAAACACGCTAAAAAAAGCGCTCTGGTAGGGGGGGTACGAAAGCGCTTTTCAAAAGCGCTCTGGTAGGGGGGAGGAACGAAAGCGCTTTTCAAAAGCGCTCTGGTAGGGGAGTTTAATGAGAGCGCTTTTTAGTCAAAAGCGCTGGTATAGACCAGGCTATGAGAGCGCTTTCCAGAAGCGCTTTAGTAGCCTTTATTAATAAAATTAATTAAAACCAAAAACACGCTTCTACTGTTTCTCACTTTCTCTCTTTCGTTTTCTCTGCACGCGAAACAGAAACCCTCACCGTCTTGTTCATCATCCTCCATCGCCCCTCCGTCCACCACCTTCGGTCCTCCGTCCACCACCATCGGTGCCGTCCACCACCATCGGTCCTCCGTCCACAACCATCGGTGCCGTCCACCACCGCGAAGTTCTTCTCCGATTCTCACGACATCTTTCAATTTCGGTAATCTTCACAAACTTTGAATTGAGTTTTGATCATTGGATTTGCTTGTCGTTAGTTCTTGCGAATTTGTTTGAATTATCTGTTTATTACTCGAGATGCAATAGATTTGTTATAATGGAAGTGTTCATAATCTTGCTTTTGTGCATACTAACTGTTTGTGGAATGGATTGAACCAAGTATGTATCAATACTGCCTTGCTTTATGAAAATGTATTGGAATTGCTACCATTTTCTTCTTGTCTTGTTCTATTGCTACCATTACCAAGGTTTTTTTCTCTCATCTTTCACAACTTGCTCAATTTACAAATTCTTGTTACTATATATGAATTTATGAAGAAACATTATTGGTATTTTTACGGTTTAATCAATGAAATTGTTTGTGTAAAAAATGAAAGACATGGTTGGGTATCTCCGAGAATCTTCCATCTATGGATAGTTATTCTTTTTTTGTTGCTTTTCAATTCAACTTGATTAGTTCTAGTGTATAGCTTGTGTGTAGACTTAGGAAATGAATGATATTCCAAAACACATTTTTATTTAATTTTAATTTTAATTATTTGTATAGTAAAATATATGGTATGCATTTTCATGTTTGTCTCTTTTATTTTTTATGATACATGCAAGAACTTATTAAGTAATTTTTTTATTTAATTTTTGTTTTAAGTTAAATTAATAAATAGCTAAACATATTTAAATAATTTTTGTAAATTCGAGTGTTTGTAGTTACTATAGCTAATTGATAATTGATTTCATATCATTTTAAATAATGGAGTTCTATATTGGGGTTTTTTTGATATTGTGTTAGTAGTGGTGTATTTAACTGCATCGTGTGTGTGTTTAATTTTACAGTTACTTTGAAGTCTCTGGTTTCTACTTGTACAACGCCGATTCAAACCTACCCATCTCCCACATCAAGTCTATAACTCAGGTTACTATCCCTTTCTTCTTGCTTATAGTTTGTTATATTCTGCTTATAGTTTATTGTTTATGGTTCTATTTAATATCAATTTAGTGTCTCTCAACCAGTTTTTTGGTTTGTGGACTTATATTACCTTGAAATAAGGTAATGTCTTCTTTAAGAAATCGGGTATTCTGATTAGGTATTCTGATTAGGTATTCTATTATGATGATAGCTATTTATTATCTTGACAGAATTCCTTATAGAAACGAAGAAGCACTTGTTTAGCTTAATTAAGACATGGATAAGACATGGATGAATTCAAACCGATTGTCGAAAGAGTACGAGAAAGGGGTATGGGAATTTGTTGAGTTTGCGGTTGCGCACTCCAAAGACCCGCTTCGAATGCCGTGTCCTTGCTTGGGTTGCTGTTATGGGGGTAAGGTTGACGGGAATCAGTTGGGATCTCATTTACTACGGTTTGAAATTGATAGAAGTTATACATGTTGGACAATGCATGGTGAGAAAAGTAACGGGAATGCTGAGTCGAGGTGTAATAGGAAGTATGCTTCAAACGACGATTGCACAGACACATACGATTGCGATCGAGTCGAAGAGATTTCAGAAGCGCTTGAAGAAGATCTTGCGGATTGTCCCAAAATGTTTGAGAGGTTGGTAAGCGATGCAGAGAAACCGTTGTATGATGGTTGTTCAAAATTCACAAGATTGTCTGCGGTGTTAAAGTTGTACAACTTAAAGGCGGACAACGGATGGTCGGATAAAAGTTTCACAGAGTTATTAGCCCTTATGAAAGATATGCTACCAGAGGATAATGTTCTTCCCAATCGAACGTATGAAGCCAAAAAGATGTTGTCCTCTATTGGCATGAGCTATGATAAGATACATGCATGTCCAAACGATTGCGTTTTGTTTCGAAACGAGTATGCAGCGTTGAATGAGTGTCCTAAATGTGGTGCCCCTCGATATAAGAAAAAGTTGTCTCCTGCTAAAGTCTTATGGTATTTTCCTATAATTCCGAGATTTAGACGCATGTATCATAGTGAGACCGATTCAAGACACTTGACTTGGCATGCAGATGAAAGAATTATTGATGGAAAGTTGCGACATCCGGCAGACTCACCACAATGGATGAAAGTTGATACTGATTATCCTGAATTTGGAAAAGAAGCAAGAAACCTTCGGTTGTCATTGTCTACTGATGGAATGAACCCGCATGGTATTCAAAGCATCTCGCATAGCACATGGCTTGTGATTCTTATGATCTATAACCTACCACCGTGGCTATGTATGAAGCGTAAGTACATGATGTTATCTATGCTAATTTCTGGGCCTAAACAACCAGGGAATGACATAGACGTATACTTGGCACCGTTAATCGAAGATTTAAAGTTTTTGTGGGACAACGGTGTGGAGGTTTACGATGGGTATAGGAAGGAAAGTTTCAACTTGAGGGCGATGTTGTTTGGAACAATTAATGATTTTCCAGCATACGGAAATCTATCCGGGTACAGCAATAAAGGTCAAAAGGCGTGTCCTGTTTGTGAAGACGAAACCGATACGACACGATTGGAGCTTTGTCAGAAGAATGTCTTTCTCGGCCATCGTAGATTCTTAAATCCTAATCATCACTACCGTGGGTGGAGAAAAGCATTCAACGGAAAGGCCGAACATGGTACAGCCCCGCCTTTTTTGTCAGGTGATCAAATTTTTGAAAAGGTGAAAGATGTGAGCACTCAGTTTGGCAAGCCTTTTGCACATTCACTTGTCAAGGGTGGGTGGAAGAAGAAGTCCATTTTTTTTGAACTTCCATATTGGAAGTCGTTGTACGTAAGACATTTCCTGGATGTTATGCATATTGAAAAAAATGTATTTGACAGCGTCATAGGTACGTTACTCAATATACAAGGAAAGTCTAAGGATGGCCTTAACATAAGGAAGGACATGGTAAACATGGGGATGAGAACTGAATTGGGACCCGTGACGAAAGGAAGACGAACATATCTGCCACCTGCTGTTTACACTCTATCTAGAAAGGAGAAGAAAACATTGTGTAAGTTCCTCAATGAAGTTAAAGTTCCAGAAGGCTACTCTTCAGATATTAGAAGACTTGTGTCCATGAAAGACCTCAAGTTAAAGAGTTTGAAGACGCATGATTGTCATGTTATAATGGAACATTTTTTACCAATAGGTATACGTTCTATTCTGCCAGAAAAAGTAAGAAGCGCAATAACTAAGCTGTGTTTCTTCTTCAGGTCAATTTGCAGTAAGGTGGTCGATCCCGCGATCTTACCAACATTGCAAAAAGAGATAGTTGTTACTTTATGTGATCTTGAAATGTATTTTCCTCCCTCGTTTTATGACATAATGGTTCATCTAGTCGTTCATCTTGTGAAAGAGACACAACTGTGCGGACCAGCTTATATGAGATGGATGTACCCTGCTGAACGTTATATGAAAATATTAAAAGGGTACGTGAAAAACAGAAGTCGACCGGAGGGTTGTATTGCCGAACGATACGTTGTTGAAGAAGCGGTTGAGTTTTGTACTGAATATCTGTCAAATGTTCAATCAATTGGACTCCCCAAATCTCATATTGTCGAAAAAAAAGAAGGAAAAAGGCTAATTGGAAATAAAGTTGTGACAATATCAATGGTCGAACGGGATCAAGCGCACTTGTATGTTCTGCACAATGAGATTGAGGTTGAGCCGTATGTTGAAATGCACAAGGTTGTTCTCCGAGATTTAAATCCAAATAGAAATGAGAACTGGATAGTACGAGAGCACAATCGAAGTTTCATACCGTGGTTTAGGGATCATATTTATTCAAAGTATCGTTCAGATCCTGCTTCAGTAACAGAAAGGTTGAGATGTTTAGCCTATGGTCCAACTGTAATTGTGCTTTCTTATAGCGCATACGCTATTAATGGATACACATTTTATACCAAAGAACAGGATGATAAAAGTACTATGCAAAATAGTGGTGTTACCTTGGTAGCTGAAGCAATGCACATATCAAGTGCGAATGACTTAAATCCGAAATTTGCAAAATTGTCATATTTTGGGGTTATCGAGCGCATTTTGGTGTTTGATTACGCGAAGTTTCAGATTCCTGTATTTGGTTGCAAGTGGGTTGAAAATAATAGTGGCATACGAATGGATAAGTCAGGATTTTTGCAAGTGGATCTCAATAGGGTAGGGTACAAAGATGAGCCTTTCATTCTAGCCTCTCAAGCTAAACAAGTGTTCTATGTCAATGATCCGACAAGTACGAAATGGTCTATAGTGCTTTTATCTAACAAAATAGTTGATGAAAAGATTGAAGATCAATGTGATATTGGTGTTGGCATTGAATCTTGTACAAGAAACGATCAAAATGAGAATGAATCTTGTACTAGAAATGATCATAATGAGGGTATTTGGATCAATCCAACCGTCCGCGTTGTTAAGAGACGCGTAGAACACAATCCTACCAAGAAAAGAAAGAGACGTTAGTGATAAAGGTAATAGTATACATATTCCGACGAATTTGTTTTATTCAATTTGTACCGATTGTTTTAATCAATAGTATAGTACTTATTCAATTTTGGTGCATATTCTCGTTTTGTACATAACTTTTGAACCATGTATCCGTTTGTTGACTTCTTTACATGTAACTATACTATTTTGACGATTCCGGAGCTGCTCATGCACTTATCTTTACATTTCGGGACTGTTTTTTTATCGGTTTTGCTTCTGCCCGTAATCAAAAGTCGGGCTTAGGGTCTGAATTTCGGATAACCGACTTTATTTTTGAGTCCGTGGGGACGTTTTACCATAGCCATGTAAATTTCGTTCAATTCCGACAACTTTATTTTTTGACGCTTATTTTGATTTGTACCGATTTCGTTTCCGATTTACTTGTACATGCATGGTTTGACTTCCATTTTACTTGTATAGATTGTTAGCTTATTAATAGTGTACTAATGTGCTTTAGTTTGTTTGATACAGGTTAAATGGCTCCGGATAGAGATGCTCCACCTGAAAACTCACAAGAAAGAGATGCTCAAGAAAGAGATGCCACGGATACAAATGCTCCACCTGATACTGAAGCAAAAGACGTTGCACGAGGCATCACTATCATGAAGGGAATCGTTCGACATAGAGACCAAGGATTAGTATACCGATTGGAATGGAATTCTGATAAACAAGCAATTGGTCCTAATTCTGCAAAGTTGACAAGTTATATTGGTACACTTGTTTGTATGCATATTCCGGTCTCCGTAGCTAAATGGAATCTGAAAAATGAAGACTTGGATGCGAAAAAAAAAGCGATTTGGGACGAGCTTCAGGTATATATCATATATGGTTAATTGTTGTTATTATCTTGACGATAAATTGTTTAAATTACTTATACTAACACACTATGAGTATGTTTTTTTGCAGAGGACTTTTGAGATACCAGATGATCGTAGACGCTACATACTTGGTTTGGCCGGCAAAAGATATAGAGGGTGGAAAGCTTTTTTGACAAACACTTATCTTAAGGATAAAGATGGAAACTTTCTTGAAGAGGCACCGGGACGGCCAAAAAAGTATGAGATCTTCATTGGTGAAGAAGATTGGGCTGAGTTTGTAAAGCAAAGAGATGAAGATTTTCGGAAAAGGAGTGCCAAGAATAGTGCGAGAGCATCCAAATCCGCATATCCATACAAAAAAGGGCGTTTGGGATATGCACGCTTGGAGGATAAAATTGTAAGTAAATAGAAATGCGTTTTAATTAATTGTCTAAATGTGTTTTATTTGACGATTTTATCATTTGTGTCAATGCATAGTTAGAGGAGACTAAAAGTGAGGAAACCTCACTTCCTGAACTTGTGTTGTGGAGGGAAGCTCGTGTGGGCAAGGATCATGCTGTCGATCCCGAAGTTCAGAGAGTTTTTACTGAATGTGTAAGTATAATACTGTGTCTTTAATTAAATCAAATGTTTTTTAATATATAAATGATTTTTTAATGTAAATGAATTACAGGAGACCTTGTCGCAATCGGCATCCACCGGTGAGGGGAGCGTACTTAGTAGAGCACTAGATGCTCCTGAGTATCCCGGTCGGGTGAGGGGTAAGGGTCATGGTGTGACTCCAACCTCTTTTTACAAGAGTCCTAGGAGAAGAAATCCTTCAAATGAAGAAGTGTTGCAAAAGTTGGCGGAATTGCAAGCACAAGTCTCTGAATTGCAAAGAGATAAAGAAGCGTATATGAGAGAAAAGTGCAACACTTCATCGGTGAAAGAAACTAGTGATAAGGCTAGTATCAACTATCAAAGGAAATTTCCCGAGGTAATTATAATTTTATTTCCTTTTAAATTGTTCTATTTTATTAATGATAATGACTTTATATTTACTATTGGTTTAGGGCATTTCATCATGCCAACTATACTTATCGGAACCGAATTATCGACTAGTTGGCAAGGGAAAAGTGCACAACACTTTGGGAGATTTACTTCACCATAGACCGCTCCCGGATGGACACCTGAAAGTATCGGTGGATGTTGTAGTAGATCATGATGCGATGCTACCGGTACCTGACATGGTCTCAGAGACGACATTGCTGCGAGATGCAATAGGATCATTTGTTGCATGGCCCTCGGAGCTCATTACCATTAGTGATGAGGTATATTGAAAACGATTATGAATCATTTAGTTTTCGAATGTCAATTCTAAACCGTTTATTAATTATTTTTTACATTTTAATTTTAGACTGCTCCTATAAAACCCACAGTTAAGGGTAAAGGGATTTTACAGGAGGAGGAGTCCGTTGCATCACTAAAAGAGGTACATTTAAAGTGTTAATAATTAATCTGAATCTAAATCTGCATGATTTTATATTTTACCTAACTTATATGATTTTTAGGCATCCGCTCGGGAGTCACAACAAGTGACGCAGCAAGTTCGTACCGTACCACCCACTGGTCCTCCAAAGCCAGCGGGAAAAAAAGGCGGTGCTTTTGTGCCTCGGTACCGGTCGACGCTCGCAACAATGGTTGATATGTCCGATTTGAAGGATGGTGCTTTACGTGAAATCGTTATGGATGAAAGTGTCTTCGGTATTGAATTCAAGTAACTTATTACAATTGATGACTTGGAGGAGATTTTTAAGCATGATCAACTAGGCATCACTAACATGCACTCATACATCCGGTAATATTCACTCATCCGATATATTATTTAATTAGTCCCACAATATAATTTATTTACACATTTCAATGAAAATAATCTAATGTTTATTATGTTTTTATTTAAGGTTGTTGTATGACAGAGTGTTGCGCGGGACTCCGTTGTCTAACAGATTCCGTTTCGTGTCTTCCGCCCACTGCAGCGGAATGGCAATTGCTTCGGAACCGGAATCAGTTAGACAGCGCTTAGTAGATAGTTTCATGTCCACCGGCAATACAGAAAGTCTGCATCTTTGGGCGTATAATACCCGACCAGTAGGGTTAGTTTCTCATTCTTTGTTCATCTAATCTCTGTTTCTTTTGTGTATAGCAAAATTTTCATATAACCTGTTGTTTTAATTTATAGAGCACACTGGTTGCTGCTTGCTATCAACCCTATAAGGGAAGTCGTGTATTATCTGAATTCGGTGAATGGTGAATGGACCAATTATCCGACCATGAAGGAAATCGTTGATTTGTAAGTGGGATCGTTCTAAATATATATTCGTGTATATTTATATATTTACTTATTTGTGGGATTGATCTAAACATATGCTTTTATATATTTGTTAATTAGATCAATACAAGTGTTCCGAAGTCAACGGGACGCACAGGTATCCCGAACAAAATCTAACAACATTACTTGGATCCAAGTGCAGGTACATTATTTTTCACAATGTTGCTTATAATATATTTATGCTACTTGATAAAACAAGACAACTATAGAATCTTATTTGTTTTTCTATGTAGTGTCCGCAACAGCGAAACAGTTACGATTGCGGATACTTTGTTTTGAGGTATATGAAAGAAATCCTTCAGGCGAATCAATTAGAGATTCCGCTCACGGTATGAATTTATAACTTAAGATAATTTCATATAATTTGTTACATTTAACTAAATATATCATTCATATTATGTTTTTGTTTTGTAGTACCTTGACGAATTCCGTGCTGCTGCGTACCCGAAGCTTAAGTTGGAAGAAATCAAAGAAGATTTGTGTCATTTTTATATTAAGCGCTTTTTCATGTAGGATTTGTGTCGATTTGAACTATAATATTATTGATGTTGTAATGATGTATATATATAATTATGGATATTATAATGGTATTATATTAGTATATATATATTGTCTTACTGATGGCTGAAATAATATCGTCGAAAATAAATTACAGGTCGAAAATATTACAGGTTGAAAACATATTACAGGTCGAAAATATTACAGGTCGACTGGGAGGATTAAATTACAGGCTGCACATTAAAATACCTCATTTAGCAACGAAAGCGCTTTTGAAAAGCGCTCTTAAAGGCCCACCTACTAAAGCGCTTCTTTGTAAAAGCGCTGCCAAAGATTAATAAAAAAGCAAAAAAAAAAAAAAAAAAAGCAACATACTAAAGCGCTTTTGGAAAAGCGCTCTTATAGGGGGGGCTATCAGAGCGCTTTTTCTAGAAAAAGCGCTCTTAAAGCCCACCCTATAAGAGCGCTTTTCCAAAAGCGCTTTAGTATGTTGCGTTTTTTTTTTTTATTTTTTACTCTCACAGGGGGGCCTATCACAGCGCTTTTCTGAAAAAAGCGCACTTAAAGGGGGGCCTACCAGAGCGCTTTTTCCAGAAAAGCGCTCTTAAAGGGGGGCCTACAAGAGCGCTTTTTCCAGAAAAGCGCTCTTATAGGGGGGCCTACCAGAGCGCTTTCAGAAGCGCTTTTGTTAGCTACGCCAGCGCCACCTTTCACAGCGCTTTTAAGCGCTTTTAAAGGCTATAAAAAGCGCTTTAAAAGCCCTTCCTCGTTGTAGTGAAATAATTGTGTATTATCATATCTATTAATATTATAACTAAGTCCTTAACATATTAAATTTAAAATATTTAGTGCATTCAATATATATTTTTTAAATTTTAATCATATATTTTGAAAATCAAAATCCAACAAAACAACTTCATTTTCTTTCCTCAACAAGTAGAACGATACCCACGTTCATTTTCTTCATTCGCCATTGTAGAACGACCACAAAACAATCTTCTTTCCAAGTGTATAGAATGAATGCATGTTTCATATTCTCACATTCAATCGCTCACACCATTGAGGATGAAACCCTCCACTACACCAAAAATAAATATTAAATAGTCGCTTTTTTGACTTATAATAGCACTTTTAAGCGCTATTAAAATTTATAATATTATAAGTAAGCTACGTATGATAGTGCTTTCTAAATGCTATTAAACAATTATTCATTAATAGTGTTCCTATTAGAAGAGCTATCATAGTCTAATTTTACACATCAAAATATCAGAGGATATATTAGCATTTTTTACAAAAAGCGCTATTATATACCCATTCTTTAATAGCGTGTTTCCCATTAGTGCTGTCATTAACTCTACTATTTAACAGAATTTAATAGCGTTTCAAGGAAAGGATTGTTATAAATCGTTTTTTGTTAAAAACAATTTAATAATACAATAAAAATAAATTAAATTTTTTAAATATAATTTTATTAATCATGAATAATACTCTAAAAATCATTCATCATATTTATTTTAAAAGAATTTAACAATCAAATACCAACAAATATGAAAATGATAATCTTCGTCATAAAGAAATTATGGGTTGCTTCTATTTGAAATAAAATAACATATATAATCCTGCTACACGTGATTCTTTTTTTTTTTTTTTTGGCTTTATACCACCGGTTTAGTCCGGTTCGGGGGCGAGTTCTGGCATCAAGTGGTTCCATCCCCCTCCCGATCGCAGTTGCGGGGGATCGAACCGTGGTTCTCCCTACCAAGTCCAGCGCCAATCACCACTGGACCAACTAACGATTGGTTGCTACACGTGATTCTATTAAATAATGTTTTTCCTTTGAATAATGGAATTTTATGCTACTTGTGATTCTATTAAATAATGGAGATCTATCCTACACGTGCTTCTATTAAATAATGGAGATTTATGCTAATTTTGATTCTATTAAATAATGGAGATTTATGCTACATGTGATTCTATTACTGCCTTTTTAATTCTAGGTGTGATTGGCATATTGATAACAGCAATCATAGATCATTGTAAGAAACAACCTACTGTAATTGTGTAATACAATTCCATATAACTCATGCCTTGAGAGTTAAAGCAGTTTCTTGAACCAAAAAAAAAGTTGGATTGGCATACCTGTGAAGACACACAATAATTATAGCAACCAAGTAAGAAAATTTTCCCATCATGTCTTCATCAACATGAGAAAAGACGGTTATACATCTCATCATGTGAATTTGTTGTTGAAGTAAGTTAGGAATACTCTTGCACAAACAGAAGTGACACCTACTTCTGCATTTTATGCACCAGAGTATAATCTCACCTCTGTTTTCGATCCATCAGATAGCTGCAGCCTGCAAGTTTTATTTGAATGGGAGTATAAAAGGTGAGTAGTAGATTTATAGCCTTGGAAACCACAAGCATATGTCTGTACTTTATAATAAATGTCTGAACACAAACACAGTTGTTTAGCCTGAAAAGGAAGAAATGAAGAAAGTTAAGGTTAAAAAAACATTAATAGATTAGTTCAAATGTTAAAAACATGAATACTCATAACAATTGTAGTTTAGAACCAATTTAAAAAACATTTCAATCAAACATTTCAGAATGGAACAGGAATTACTTGAATGGGATGTCCTAACAAGCACAATTACTTTAAAATTAGGTTTTTTTTAATAGGTACAAATATCATTAAGGGAGATATAAGGGATACTCCAAACCACAAAAACAAAAACGAAAAAACCTCTACTTTATAAAACAAAGGAGAGGTAGAGTATTCCAATAATAAAAATGACAAAAATCGACTTTTTTACAATAGGAGCAAAGCCACTTCCACGACCTCAAGACGATTTCCGACAAACAATCCTCGAAATTAAAAACCTCTTCCTTGAAAACGGTGGCGTTACGAGTAAGCCAAATGGACCAAACTGTAGCTATCCAAATAACCGCCATAATAGTCCTTTGAGAACTACACTTCACCTTATCACAATGGATGAGGAAATCCACAAACTCGCCCAAAGAAAAATTCGCCTCTATCCCCATCCATTCATAAACTTTATTCCAAATTCTCATCGAATACATACATGTCCAGAATAAATGCGATAACGATTCAATCTCCGAAGCGCAAAAAACACAACATAAGTCTCTATGTTCCGACAAAATTCCACGTTTGAACAATTGATCCTTAGTCGGAATTCTATTAAGCAAAAACCTCCAACCAAAAATAAGCAAACTAGGAGGAGCATTAATCTTCCACAGTTTGTTTATAGGATTTAACAACATTGTTGAAACTGTTGACAAACTGTTTTTAGTAAGAATTTCCACGCAAGACTTGACGGAAAAACTCCCTTAGGATTATGCCTCCACACAAAAGAATCCAGTTGATTCTGCGTCAAGAGAGCTTGCTGCAAACAGCAAAAAAAATTCTACTAGCAGACCCATGACAAGCGCTGCTACAGGGAGCAGAATTTTTGAAAAGTCCCAGCTCCAATCTGATCCCTCCCAAGACCCTGTTTAAGCTATGCTACTTTCTCTGTTCAGCGCCTGCTCGAAGAGTTCCGGAAACGCATCCTGCAGCGGCTGATTGCATAACCAGTTAGAGTACCAAAACACTGTTCTGATAACATTTCCCACCTTGACGCAGACAACATTGGCAAACCAATTTGCAGCAGACGTAAATTCATAATCGACAAGCACAAGGTCCCTCCACCAAATAAAATTATAACTATTCAACACCGAGCTACCACCAATAATAACTTTTTTCTTAATATTCCCGTAGCGATGACATAGAATTTTCCTCCACACCATATTTTAATCCGTTAATATCCTCCACTTCCATTATTCAAGAGCGTCGTATTCATCGCCTGTACGTCTTTCACACCAAGGCCACCTCTCTCCCTTGAAATGCAAATGTTACTCCATTTCACCCAATAAATAGTTCTATTGTTCTCACAACCTTGTCACAAAAAATTATATTGAATGCTCTGAATCCCCCGAATAACTTTAGCGGACGCCTTGTAAAAAGATAAAGTATAGATCGGGATGGCGTTCAAAACCGAATTAATCATCACAACTCTACTCTCCATAGAAAGATATTTACATTTCCATCCTGCCAACCTTTTTTTAATATAATTGATCAATTCTCTCCACAAAGATATCTTCCTAGGGCTATCTTCTACTTTCACACCCAAAAATTTGATCGAAAAGCTATCAATATTGCAAGATAAAAAACTCGACTCCGCATTCAAAAACAAATGTCCTACATGAATACCATGGAGATTACCCTTATTAAAATTAATATTCAATCCAGACATTAATTCAAGCCCTCTTAGAATTGCTTTCATACTCCAAAGATTATCATTACTCTCATCCGCCACCATAATCGTATCGTCTGGAAATTGCAACAAATTCACATCCTCTTTCTTATTTATCTTAAAACCTCGTAAGTCCCCATCTTCCACAGCTTTAGTCATAAGACAAGTTAAGGCCTCTGTTACTAACACAAACAAAAACGGAGAAAAGGATCTCCTTGACAAAGTCCCCTATTCACTTTAAAATCCTTCGTAGTGTTCCTGTTGATTAAAACCAACATCGTAATAGTGAAAACAATTCAGTCCATCCATCTTAGCCATCTTCATCCAAACCCCATCTTCGATAAAAGATACCTCAAAAAGTTCCAACTCACACAATCATAGGTTTTTTCAAAATCCACTTAC
Source organism: Vicia villosa (assembly GCF_029867415.1). NCBI lineage: Eukaryota > Viridiplantae > Streptophyta > Magnoliopsida > Fabales > Fabaceae > Vicia > Vicia villosa. The sequence continues at coordinate 134,557,578 of NC_081181.1, read as the reverse complement.
AAAATCACGCAACTTCTCTTCTCTTGTTTTGCCATGTCTAAAATATCATTTATCAATACTTCTCCCCGGAACAAAAGCTGACTGATTTTCCAACACTATGCTGTCAACAACCTTCTTAAGCCTTGCCGCAAGAAGTTTTAATAACAACTTGTGCAAACTACCTACAAGGCATATTGGCCTATATTCATGTAAGGCTTGAGGGTTTTTCATTTTAAAATTAGGTAAGGTACTTACATACCAATACACAAGGTTTTGAAAAACAATCCGCGAGACATGAAATGGCCCAGCAAAACGATATTGGCAGGTGTCGATACCGATACCAATTTTCACTATTTTTATGTTAAAAACAAATTATGTTAATTCACACTATGACAATCGCAATCGGCGTTGCAACCACTGTACGAACCAAAAGTTTTTACTCGACTGAAACTTTTTTTTAAACCTTGCCAACATGGTAGAAAATAGTTTGTTGTATGTTATAGCATCATATTTTTAATATAGTGGATAAAAGACTTGTCTCCATATAATTTCTACATGACTTCTATTTTATAGTGTTTGGTTATGTCAAAAACAAAGTGACACGCTTTTATCCAAAATGCATTGTCTTAAAATTTTTGTTTCAACTCCAACAAAATCTTCCAAAAAGCCCGCTTCAAACTAAAACAACAAGGATAGTAAACATTTACAATATAATATTAAATAAGAGGCGAGAGTTATTTATTTGGTCACAATGCTAAACTAGTGGTTAACTTATAATATTAAATTAAAGAGGAAAAAAATATACATATTGTTGATTATATTAAAATATATACATTATGATCAGAATTAAATATTTATAAAATAGTTTAATTTTTCATCTTGAAAGGGTTCCAGTCTAATATGATACAAAATACTTTATCATTAAATTTTAATTAATAGTTTAATTTAATTTATTTTTATCGTTAATGTAAAATCTCATTATTTAAATATAGGGTTAATAGTGATTTAATCCCCTGTAATATAGGCGTGTTTTGATTTACCCCCTTTAAGAAAAAATTAAATACCCCTATAATTTTGGGGTACTCATAAGCGTGTAAAAATTAGGGTGGTAAATAAAAAAAAAACTTTTACATGGGGTAATTTTTTCATCTAGGGGGCAAAAGACTTAGAATTTTAATATTTCAAGAAAGTTTTTAAAAACTTTTTTTTAAAGGAGGGTAAATCAAAACATGTCTATATTGCATGGGAGTAAATGACTATTAACCCTTAAATATATTTTGACATCATTTCTTTAAAAACAAATAAAAATATCTAAATAATGAAATGTGGTTACATATATTACAAGGATTTGCTAACGTAGACCTATTTCTTTTGATGAAGGTCTATTTTAGCAAGCAATAACTAAAAAATGGTTAAATGCACCTTAAGGTGCATGTTGCCATATATAAATTTTAATTTTAAATATTACCTTACATATATTTAGGGTATTATTATTCGGTGTGCCATGCTAACTCGGCAAATATTTTATCATAAAAGAAAATGATTATTTTAATTTAATTTTATGTAATATTTATCAATAAAATTTTGCTAAATTCTTTGGTACCCATAAGTTTTAGTTGGGTACCAATACCTTTAGGGAATTAGATTTTAGATTGATGTTGTTAACTGTATTTGAATTTTAAATTTAAGGATTTTAATTTTCAACACGGTTGTTATTCAAAATGTTAGTAAAATTTAATTTCAATTTGGGAATTAGTTTTTATGATTGATGTTTTTTATCTGTATTAGAATTTTAAATTTAAGGATTTCAATTTTTAATATGTTAGTTAATTATCAATTTGTTAGTTAAATTTTATTTCAATTTGGGAATTAGAATTTTATGATTGATGTTACCTTATTATCTTATATATTGCCCGATTTCAGATGGGGAACTACAACAATTCTGTTGGTGTTGATTTGAATAACGTTCATTGCACTGATAGTGATTCATATGATGTTGAATATAGTGATGATGAAGTGTTAATTATATTGTATCTACTGGACATCAAAGTTTAGATGATGAAGATGATGTTGATACTGACGATGAAGAGGATTTGGTTGAAGCGAAGTGGTCAAATAGCCAAGGAGTTGTAGGTAATAAATTGGAGAGTCTTAATTCCATTATTTCTACTGAAACTCGTGCTATAGAATTTGGAACTACGAATGAAGCTTATATCTTTTATTATCAGTATGGAAAATGTAAAGGTTTTGTCATTAGAAAAATGATGTTAGGCGAAAATGGTCTGAATGTAGTGAAATAATAGTAATGAGACAATGTGTATGCAACAAACATGGATTAAGAGAGCAGAAACACTTATCTATGGTAGATAGAAAAAGAGATCATCGACGTCTAACTTGCACTAAATGCAAAACTAAGCTTCATGTGCAATACAAAGACAAAAAGACAAATATGTAGTGTTAATGTTTGAAGAGGCCCATAACCATGAATTAACCCATCTAAGCTTATGCATTCACACCCCATTTATCTTCAAATTTTTGAAGCGGATAAAACTTAAGTTTATGGTCTTCACTCACATGGATTCAGAACTTGTCATATAATGGGATACATGGTTGCTCAAATGGGTAGATATTGTGATGTTGGTTTAACAAACAAAGATTTGTACAATTATTTTGATTTTAAAAAAGTGTGTTGTTATTAAAGATCGTGATGTTGCTGCTGTTTTAAATTATCTCATGTAAAATCATCTACCTATTCTATGTTATATGTCAAATACTATGTCAATAGTGATGGAAGATTGAAATCACTTTTTTTGGGAAAACTTTATTAGTAGATCAAATTATTTCATTTGAGGCTTAAAACCATGATTTCATGTTAAATAGTTTGTTTAGTTTTAAAATAGAAGATTTGCTTTTAGCAATGTACATACGTTTTCTGAAAATTGCAATTCTTGGCTTCCGTGTGGACCAAAAACAATTCACTATTTCCTATTATATGCTATATTTTATTTTGACAAAAATACCCTAGAATTTTTGTTTCAAATGTTGTGATAAATATTCATAACAAGTAGTTTTAGTCTTTTACACACCTAAAACACAAAAACTCCGACTTTGTTTGTAGGATTTCACACATCTCTACCAAATTAACCTGGAGAAAATACTTTTTCTTTTTCTTACTGGATTGCCAAACTCCAGCACAACGCCACAAACTGAATCTTGACCTACAACTCAAGGAATTCATTAACATAAACTAAGAATTAACCTTCTCTACAATATATATCACATTCTCTAAGAATTGAGAAGCAACTTATATAATCTTGCTAGAGGTTGAAGATGAGTTCAAATGCAAAAGATAGATGTGAAAAAGTGTTCTTTGAAAGTGGGTTTCAAAGGTTGTAGAAAGAATCTCAAATTTATGATTATCATCACAATAATAACTAAATCTTAATTCTAAATGATGAGGGAGAGAGAAAATGAAAATATATATGTGCTTGAGATTATCCACAAAAATGAATAAAAATACCTTTTTGATTCAAGTCAAGAGCAAAGACTATGATTTGAGTGAAATGAGGGAAATGGTTTGAATCAAGAACTTAAAACTCAAATTCTGAAATGTGATTCGATTAAAGTGTAGCCTATGAGTGGAATCATGGTAGACTGTGATTTGAATCAAGTACAAGATGCAATTCGAATCAAACTGTACAGAATTAAAAGATAAATCAAATTTTTAATTATGATTCGAATCAAGTGTAACCTATGATTCAAATCATGGCTGACATATGCAAAATTTGAATTTTCAAGAAAATCTGAATTTTCACAGTTATGTTCGATTTGAATCACGCTAACCCTAATTCGAATCACACTTCTTAAACTTGTTTTTTAGAGTAAATTGAAGTGTAGTATTTTGAATATAAAGTTAGTATGATAGAAACCATTCATTCATGAATTTTTTGACCCAAATACTCTACTGATTTGACTTGAACCATATTCCATTTAATTTTACCTAATGAGTTTAATTTATGCTCACAAAAACACGATTTAATGCATACACTTATTTAAAAAAGAATTGCACTCAATTCTAAGATATTGGCAAAAATCTAACTTAGAGGAGACTCAATTACGAAAGTGATAAATGATAAACAATAATAAACGTGGCAAGCAACAAAACCAAAGTCCTAGAGGGAAGAGAAAATTTAAGGTGCACCAACTTGATGTAATGTCATACTTCCTTAATGGTCCTCTAGAAGTAGAAGTTTATTTGAAACAACTACCATGTTCTAAGGTGAAAGAGAAGGAGAGGATGGTGTATAACTTGAGAAAAGAATTTTATGGATTAAAGAAATCACATAAGGCATGTGACAATAGTAATGATAAATTTTTGATCAAGCTAGGTTTCAATAAGGTTACATCATAACATGTAATGTTTGTGAAATGCTCGAGTGAACAAGATTAGGTCATCCTATGTCTTTATATAGATGATTTATTGGTCATAGATTTTAATGAACATGAATTGGAAAAGCTTAAGGCAGGCATGAAGAATGAGTTTGAAATGCTAGAAATGGGAAATTTGGCATACACTTCCTAGGAATGAATATTGTGAACACAAATCGTGGAGTTTTCTTGAATTAGAAGAAATATGCAAAAGATATCCTAAAGAAGTTCAAGATGAGCAATTGCAATCTTGAAATCACACATATGGAGACCAACATCAAATTGAAGAAGATTTCGAGTGTGACTAGCAAACCAAGCAACCAGTCACACCTTGATAGTTTTAGTCAATTAGTTGATTTATGGGTTTTCTAACTAGTATAAATATCTCTTTCCATTGTATTTGTATGATATCCATTTCAATAATCTCTCTCTCTCTCTCTCTCTCTCTCTCTCTCTCTCTCAATTTCCTTTAATTCTCTCTAAATTCATAAATATGCAAATAACTTGAATAATAAGTTATCAACTTTACTACGGAAAACCCCTTTCACAACGGTTGAAAAAGGGGTACCATCACGCGGGTCATACCATAGTAGGGTGTGGTTATAAGTTTGTTGTTTCTATCACGGTCTGGAAACCGTTATTGAAAGGCAGGACGCACGCTACTTATCATAATGGTTACACTTATAAACTGTTGTGATACTTATACTTAGGTACTGGGTTCGGAACCCATCAACACAAATTATGTAAATCATAAATGACCTTTGATCACGGTTACGATATATAACCGTTGTGAAAAGTGCCCAGAGTTTATTATATAATAAGTAAGATTTCTTGTTTTTCGTACCCCTCGCTAAAGAAATACAAGCTTTCAAACTGATGAAGAAGTCTATAATCTAAAAATTAAGCTATTCTTGAAAACCAACTTAAACAAACCATTATTTTTTTATTGCATGCATCTTCGAAAACAATGATTGATATAAGTTGGTTTTCAAATACAATATTTAATTTTCATACTATAGTATCTATGTCAATTTAAATGAATGTAATTTAAGTGAGGGTTAGTGAAACAAACAATCTACATAGAATATAATAAACTCAAACAACATCATACAACCGAACCAGATATTATAAATTTGTGAGCAATGAAAAAGATATATTATAAATTTCCAAGACGCACCTTTTATTAAAAGTAATCATGGAACATGAATCAATTATGAAGTTCATATAGTTTGTGAAGCAATGAAAAAGAAATATAAGGAGGAAGAAGCTTACACAACAACTTCATACTTCTTATATTTCTTCACATTGTATCTCAAACAAGATGAAGTTTGTTGTCGTTGTTGTTTCTTCATTAACTAAAATGTGTTGTAATTGTTGAGCCTTACAATAACCATGAAAGTTAACAACATGTCAACAGAGTATAATTAACATCTTGTTTGTGAAGCTATAAAGAAGAATACAAGGTTGGTGAAGTTTCCATAATAGCTTCATGTTTCTTGTACTTTTTCCATAGCTACACAAACAATATGTACCATAGGCAAAGTATGGTCTTTGTTAAGGTAGTGAAGGCGAATCTGAAAAAATGCGAAGGAAACGACACTATTGTCAACAAGTGAGAGTTAATTCGCTTATATATGGATAAATTATTTCAAAACGGTTATCTACCAACCGTAGTCATACCACTTTAAGTTTTTTATATAAAAATAAATAAAAAATAAAAGATGCGTCTTAGCATTTAAGGAATATATATATATATATATATATATATATATATATATATATATATATATATATATATATATATATATATTTTTTTGGCACTGCGATTCGAACCCATGAAAGCTTTATGGTTTTACCATGGTTCTCTGCTCAACCGTTGTTTTATACAATTAATTTTTAATAAAAAAAATGATAGCGCCTTATTTTAGAGATGTCACCACGGTGTAGTGAAGAACCGTGATGACCATGACGTTGTTGTTTACGCATTTTATAGTAGTGCTAATATATATATATATATATATATATATATATATATATATATATATATATATATATATATATATATATATATATATATATATATATATATATATATATATATATATATATATATATATATATATATATATATATATATATATGGATCAAATTATCTCCGAAGAGTTACACTCGCTCGTAACTTCAATTCGAAAAATTAATTTTTAAAATCAACCATTAAATTAAAACATAATATCATATGAATTATACCTATAAAAATAATATGATAAAATAGTAAACCAAATTGGATTGGGTGTATTATGCAGGAAGAAACACAAATTACTCTCTTTCATATAGATAATGTTGCTAACACTGCTTTTGGTAATGATGGTTTAATATGATAAAATAGTTAACCAAATTGTATTGGAAATGAATTATACAGGAAGAAACATAAATTACTCTCTTTCAGACTCCATCAATAGGGAGGGAAAGTGGGGCCTTATTTGGATGGCAACCACGTGGTCGATTTGGTTAATTCGGAACGGTATTTGCTTTCGGAACGACGGTTGGAATGTTGATAATACGGTGTGGAATGTAAAGATGCTAGTTTGGAAGTGGTCCTTTTTGGAAGAAATTACTAAGTCCAATTATAGTTTTTATGAATTTATTAAGGATCCCTTATATTTTATTTCGTAATTAAAATTGGTTGGTAATTTCTCATTTTTTGGGGGTTTTGGCCGCTTCTTGTGTAAACAGGTTGGAGAATCCTTTGTTCTCCCTTTTGGTGAATTCTTGATTACTAAAAAAAAGACTCCATCAAATTTTTTACTTTCTATGTAAGACACCTTTTCCCTTTCAATAGGTTTTTTTTTTTGTGTAAGCAAGGATATATTAATAAAGAGAACTAAGGGTTCTCAAAGCCTTTTTACACAAGAACGGACAAGATCCGCAAAAAAGGGGAAATTACAAATCAATTTGAATTACGAAAGATATAACAAATGATCTTTGTTAAATTTGTAAAAACTACAAATGGAATGAGTAACATCCCCTATAAAGCTCCACTTCCAAGTCAAAGATTTAATACCCCATACAGTATTATTCACATTCCAAACTTCATTTCTAAAACAAATACCGTTCCTAGTTAGCCAAAGGAACCAAACGGTTGCTAACCAAACTACACCTATTTTTCCTCCTTTCACCTTCTTTTTTTTACAAGAAAGGGACCAATCCGAGAAACTTGAAAAACAATCTTCATCCAACTCTCCCACCTCCTTTCCAATCCAAACCGCCACCTCCCTCCACACTATCTCCACCGAATTACACCCAAAAAAAGAATGTTCTCTATTTTCCGGATTAATGCCCCAAAAAACACAAAAAGTATTATCCAAAGACAAAGCAATGTTCCTATGAACTAATTGATCCTTTGTTGGGAGCCTATTAATAAAAAGCCTCCAACCAAAAAGCCTTAATTTTGTAAGGGACCTCCATCTTCCAAATCAAGGCTAACGCATTATCAAATCTATTAGGCGGTCCCAACGGAATAAAATTTTCCGCATAAAAATTATAACAAGATGCCACCGAAAAAGATCCATCCGCGGTTAAATCCCAACCAATCTCATCCTTCCTCTCTAAATCCACTTCAAAATCCTCAATGTAATTACAAAAAGAATCAAAAACCAATCTAAGAGAAGGTTCGGAAAGATGAAGAGAATTTATTCCGCAATTACCCCACTTCCAACAACCGTTAACCCAACCACCCATACCCGCCACCGACACCATCTTCAAACTAGAAACCGAATATAACACCAGAAATTTTTTCTTTCAAAGAGACCTCATTGCACCATCTCCCCTCCCAAAACGGGGTTGAAAAGCCATTACCAATCTTGAAACGACAAAAAGACACAAAAGGATCGGTGTAGTCTTCCTTCCCTAACGACATAAGATCCTTCCACCAAATAGAATAAGATGAAGAAGAAGATTGTAAAAAACAAGGAAACATACCTCCACCAAAACTCTTCAAAGAGATGTCACCATATCGAGCTTTCAAAATATTGTACCACACCGAATTTCGGCCTTCTAAGATCCTCCACCTCCACTTATTAAGAAGAGCCGAATTGAACGTCAAAATATTTTTAATACCGAGCCATCCCTTGTCGAGAGATAGACATATTTCATTCCAACTAACCCAATGAATCCTCCTTTTGTTGTGTCATCCATCACTCCTCCCCAAAGAAAATTACTTTGCAACACAAACCGACATTTTGTAAAAAGACATTGTAAAGATGGAAAGCGAACCAAGAATGGATTTCAAAAGAGTGATCCTTCAATAGGTATTATCCCATTGAATTTTTTTCTGATAAAATTTTTATTGACACAATTATTTATTTTTTTCTGAGTTTAGACAGTCATTCAAATTTTTTCTTTTACTTTGCAATTTTTAAAATCAATAGCCAATTTAAAAAAAAAAAATCCATATTTAAAGTGGTTAAATTTGTTGAGAACAAATGCAAGTGTCACCATTTGTAGGCACTTGCCCTGACATCTTATTTATTGAATAACTTTGATTTTGTTTTTAATTTTTATTAAAAATTAAGTATTGTTCACAAATATTGGATAACTTTAAAGGAAAAATCAAATACGTATTTTTGAATTCTCTTCTTCCATCATTCCTTCATTCTTCTTGAAACAAAATAAGTGTTAGATGAGATAAAAAATTAGTATTAAAAAAAATCATAAATTAAGAAGAGAGGTAAAATATTAAAGAGAAATAAAGATAAATCAATGGGAAATAGACTAATAGAAAAATATTGGAGGGGATTAAAATATCTCCAAAGATACGTGAAGATAAAATATTATAAAATTATTTGATTAAATACACCAAAATAATTATATTTAATAGTATTTTCTAAAAGTGCATTTACGGAGGAGTTCTGTAAGTGTAACTACGGAATAAAACAACGTTAAATAAAAAAAATATTTTTAAAGATGTATTTACAAAACACAAGAACAATTTTATCAATTTGATGGTGCGCCTCATACTTATGAAGTAGGTTAAGAAATCTTCTTGTTTTATATTATGCCGTTTTAGTTAATTTTATAACAATTTTTTAATATATAAAGACATGTAAAGAGTTATTATGAAGTGTGTTAAGCAGTGTGTGTTTATTTATGTCCTTTAGATATTTCATCATCAAACGCATGATAAACTTTTATCCGAGGGATTATAAAAAAAATCAAAACGTTAATCCTAGGGAAGATTATTCTTATCTCTAATTAACTCTAACTAGACGTGGTTATTATTATTTTTTATGTAAAAAATGGTCTTGCTAATCAGTGTGTTCAGGACAATAGTTAAATATTCTAAAAATAAAAAATATTTTATATAAAATTTTATATTTCAATTTTTAAAATATTAAATAAAATAAATTTACTATTTTAAAAATCTTAACCATTACCTGAATACACTTACCTATATAACATATATATATATATATATATATATATATATATATATATATATATATATATATATATATATATATATATATATATATATATATATATATATATATATATATATATACACACACTACACACTTATGCATGCCGTATAGTTGATTTGCAGTAAGTTATTGTTTAAATTGTTTGTTACCAGGGGAGTGGAAAAAATGTTGGTTCAAGGAGGTTAGGAGGTGGACGAAGAAGGATGTGGAATGTTTTAGATATGTGTGGGTGTCAATATATGGTATCCCTTGCTTTGTGAGGAACAGAAGATTTTGTGAGCTTCTTCTATCCGATATTGGGGTGGTGGCTAACGCCGATGGGCTCGAAGGAAATCAAATCAGGATGGATGTCACTAATCTGATGTTGTTCACGAACCAACTAGAAACGATCAATAGGAAGGTAGTTGTTTCTGTGGATGGTGAGTGGTTCAACATTCTAGTGAAGGAGGACGCGACGGTGAGGGTGGGTGATATGGAGGAAGCGTGGTCGGGTTCGGTGTTTTCATCAGAGGAATCGGTTGACTCAGAAACGACGGCGGGAAGAGAATCGGCTGAGGAAGCGGAGGTGGCCACAGGTTGCATGTGGGTAGGTGACAATGGTACGAGTTACTCGAGACGTGTCAGAGGTGCAGAGAAACCTACAACAGAGGAGCAGGGAGGAAAGAAGCATGGTGAGGGAACTAAGGTTTCAAGCTACAAAGAGTGCAATCTTCTGTCAGTGAAGGAAGCACAGTGTTGTACAGATAGCATTTCACGTGAAAGTGTGTCTAGAGTGGTGTGTTCTAGGAACAAAGCTTTTTATGGGATGGAGTGCACTGTTGGTACAGAAACGGCGAAGCAGGTTTTGGTTGAGGAGAGAGTCAAAAACCCTAGCAAAAAGGGAATTGGTGATGAGGGACCCACATGTATTGGGCCTAACGAAAAATTGCTGGAGGCCCAGTTTCATTATAAGGCCAAAGGAAGCGCTGAGTATTTGAATAAAGGACCTGGATCTGTTTTGTCCTCTATTTCTAATTATTTTATTAACAAACCTGTCTCTTTATTGGTGGGACCCGCTAATGTGACAAAAGACATTGTTATTAAGGATGGTGGTATTTCCATGCACGACGTAGGAGGGGATAAAGGCGTGTGTGAGCTGCTGTAATTTGATGATCAGTGCATAAAACTGAAAAATTCCAAAAAGGTGAGAAAACATATGAGGGAGGTTTTTAATTTGGGAGATAGAGTGGAAAATTTCAATTATCCTCCTGAGTTGGTGTTTCCTTTGCAATCCGGCAGTGACTACAGGACCGTTACGGGAGACAACTATGAGGGGAAATCTTTTTCGAACAACTCTCTTACGCATTCAGATGTGAAAAACTACAATGCTAGAGTGATCAAGAGGGGTTTAGGAACTTCGTCCGAGGGGTTGTGGAAATCTATGAACATGTTGGGAATTTCAAACTCTTCGGAATTTTGCAATCCAATTAAAAAATTGGAGGAGATGGGGTTACATGGTCACAAAGGGAGCGAGGTTTTGAAGGCAATTAACAATGGGTTGAAATGATTATTTACTCTCTAAATATTAGAGGAGGTGGTAAGAGAGTGAAGAGGAAGAGAATTGGCTACAACATTCAAAGAGGAAGGGTTGACTTAGCTTTTTTACAAGAAACTAAGTTGAGGAATTTACAGCATCACTTTGTTAAGGATTTGTGGGGAGATGAGTGGGTGGAGTGGTCTCATTTAGAGGCCGAAGGGGCATCGAGAGGTATTCTCATTATGTGGAGGAAAGATTTTTTCAATCTTATATATAGTTTTCGCGGAGAGAGATTCTTAGGCGTTTGTGTGGAAAAGGATAACAAAAGAATTTATTTTGTCAACATTTATGCTTCTTATGATCACAATGTTAGAATGAATTCTTGGAGGAAGATAGCGGATTTTAAGAGGAGGAGTATTGATGGCTCTTGGTGTATAGGAGGGGACTTCAATCTTGTTACGTCTTCGGAGGAGAGAGTTGGTATTTCGAAGAAGAATTATAAAAGGGAGATGGACGATTTTAAAGATTTTATAAAAGAGATGGAGTTGGTGGATCCCCCCACGATAGGAGGAAAGTTCACTTGGTCAAATAAGTGTGGTAGTGCTATGAGTAGATTGAATAGATTTCTTTTATCATCATCATTTATTGATGATTGGAAGGTCGAAGGCCAAGCTATAGAAGAAAGAGACGTGTCGGATCATGCACCCATTTGGATTCGAGACAATAAAAGGAATTGGGGACCTAAACCTTTTAGATTCAATAATCTTTGGTTTAGCCACAAGGACTTTTATGCTTTTGTGGAGAAGGAATGGAATTCTTTGGAGGTGAAGGGTAGAAGGGATTTTTGTCTAGTAGAAAAATTGAAGGCTCTCAAATTTAAAATTTCTTTGTGGAATAAGGAGGTGTTTGGGTGGATTGATCTTAACATAGAGGAGGCGGGAAAAGAGATGCACTTTTTAGATAACAAGTTTGCTCTTTTTGCAGGTAATGTCCCGAAGGAGGAAGTGGCAAAAAGAGCTAAGGCGGCTATTGAGTTTTGGGACAATCTTTATAAAAAAGAAGGTTTTCTTCGCTTAAAGTCGAGGCAATTGTGGCTAGCCGAAGGTGATTGCAACACGAGGTATTTCCATAATTCTCTTAAAGAGAGAAGAAGGCGGAATTCTTTGTGCTCTCTTTCTTCTAGTAGCGGTGTGCTTGAGGATGTTAATGAGGTCAAAGATTTCACGTTCAACCACTTCAAGTATTTTTTCAAGGAAGTGGAGGAGGGGAGGCCGAACATTAGTGGTTTAGATTTGAAAAAGCTTCATTATTCGGAGGGGTTAAGTATCGAGCGTCCGTTCACGGAGTTGGAAATAAAGGAGGCTATTTGGTCGTGTGACGGTAACAAAAGCGCGGGGCCGGATGGTTATTCTTTAGAATTTTTCAAGAGGTTTTGGGTCGTGATTCGGGAAGATGTTTTGAAGATGTGCAACGACTTTTATAATAAAGGAACTCTTGTGAAATCTATTACTTCTTCTTTCCTTGCATTGATTCCAAAAACCAACAATCCGCAATCCTTAGGCGAATTTCGACCCATTTGCTTGGTGGGAAGCATTTACAAAATTTTAGCGAAAATTTTGGCGGCTACATTGAAGGAGGTTATTGGGAATTTAGTGTCTACAAACCAAACCGCTTTTGTCCCGGGTAGGAACATGATGGATGGTGTTCTTTTGGTTAATGAAATTATCGATTGGTCGAGAAGGAAGAAAAGAAGTTGTCTCTTGCTTAAGGTGGACTTTGAAAAGGCGTATGACTCCGTTTCTTGGCAATATCTTAGAGAAACGATGTTGAGGATGGGGTTTGGTATTAGGTGGATGCAGTGGATGGAAGCTTGCATTTTTAACAACCACATGTCCGTCTTGGTCAATGGAAGTGCAACTAAAGAGTTTAAGGTGCAAAAAGGCTTAAGACAAGGAGATCCGTTGTCTCCGTTTCTCTTTGTCCTTGCTATGGAAGGTTTAACCGCCCTTGTGAAGAAGTCGGTAGAGGTGGGGAACTTCAAGCCCTTCATGTATGGGGAGAATGATAGTGTGGACATTCTTCAATTCGCAGATGACACTATTCTTCTAGGCGATGCGTCTTGTGATAATATTTGGAATATGAAGGTGATTTTGAGAGGGTTTGAATTTGTTTTCGGGTTGAAGATTAATTTTGCCAAAAGCAATATTATAGGAGTGAATGTTGGAGAGTGGTACATTAACGCCACCATGACATTTCTATCTTGTAAGAAAGGTGTGACTCCTTTCAAATTCCTTGGAATTATGGTGGGGGATAATCCTAGAAGGAAGAAAGTGTGGTTGGAAGTGGTCAATAACCTAAAGAGGCGCCTTTCTTCGTGGAAGGGAAGAAACATTTCAATGGGAGGTAGAGTTACGCTAATAAATTCGGTCTTGAATTCAATTCCTATTTTTACACTCTCTTTTTTCAAAGTTCCCGGAAAAATTGCCAAAGGGATTAGGAAAATTCAAAGTGAGTTTTTATGGAGTGGTAAGTTTGAGAAAAGGAGTATTCATTGGGTAAAGTGGGAGGTGGTGTGTAGTCCAAAGGCGAAGGGTGGTTTGGGGGTTAGAGATGTTAGGGAGATGAATAAAGCTCTTCTCTTGAAATGGAAGTGGAGAATTCTTCATGATGATGAAGCCATTTGGAGTAGATTTATCAAGGTGAGGTACTTATGTCCTAAAATTAAAGTTCAAGATAATGGGGGCGACTTGCATAGAAATGATGATTCCATTTGGTGGAGAGATATGTGTAAGAATAATTTGTTGGACGACATTGTTGACAATGGATTTTCCGGGTGTTTTAAATGTTGTTGCAAGAACGGCAAGGATGTTCTTTTTTGGCATAATATGTGGTTGGGAGAACAATCTCTTAGCATGGAGTTCCCGGATTTGTTTGATTTATAAAACATGAAGCATTGTACGGTGGCAGAGGTTTTAGAGTGGACCGAAGGATCGCATAGGTGGGACTTTCGCGGCCTTTTTTCCGACAGATCTGCTCACGGTACAGCCTCTTTGGCCGCGGCAGCAGCCAGCCCCTGCTGGTACCGGTTTTGCGAGCGTGTTCTCGGCTTCATCCCTAGCGTGATAGATTTTGATTCTTTCTTGTGGTCCTTTAATGCGGAAAACGAGTTCACCGTTGCGAGTATTACTTCCGTTGTTGATAATGCCAAAACAATTGCTTGGGATTTTCAATTGATTAATTCGTTGAAAGTGATGTGGAATCTTAAACTTCCGCCTAAGATCAAGGTTTTTGCTTGGAGATTCTTTATTGATCGGCTTCCTACTAAAGATCAATTGTTGAAAAGAGGTGTTGCTAACGTTTCTATTCCGGATTGTGTGATTTGTGGTTTTATTCTTGAATCTTCTTCTCACCTTTTTTTCAATTGTCAAGAGGTGAAAGAGATTTGGAAACACGTTTTTATTTGGCTTGGTATTTCGGAGGATATCAATGAAGAGGAGATGTTACTTTTTGAAGTTATTCAAGACAAGGTGAAGTGTAGCAAGCGCAGAATTTTGATCAATTTCGTCTGGTTAGCTACCATTTGGAGCCTTTGGATAATGAGGAATGCCATTATCTTCAAGGGGGAGGTGTTTTGTTTTGATGTTATTTGTTCTAATATTATCTTTTTTTCTTGGAGATGGTTGTATTGTGGATATACTAAGTTTAGACCAACCTATTATGAATGGTTTAAACTTCCTTTATCCGACACACACAATCTCCAGTGCCTCATTTTTGTAAGGGTTGCACCCCTAGTGCGAGCTTTTCAATCAATTGCTTATTAAAAAAAATATTCATATGCACTAGCGGAGCTTCTTAAGGATACAGGATGGAGATGGCCAACCAACAATATTAATTAAAAAATTAATCTATAAGAAAAATTAAAAAATCCCACCATAATTAAAAAACTAGTAACTAACCCGTGCGTGTGCACGGGTTCTGGTATGTGACGCGCATTTGTTTCAGATATACATTTTTTAATAGAAAAATGTCTGATACCCGTTAAAAAATAATAATTGAATGTATAGAAATATGTCTGGTACCCGTGAAAAAATAATAATTGAATGTATAGAAAAGTGTCTGGTACCCGTGAAAAATTAATAATTGAATGTATAGAAAAATGTCTGGTACCCGTAAAAAAAATTAATTAAATGTATAGAAAAATGTCTGGTACCCGTAAAAACATTTAGATCGATAAAAAAATTTAATATAAAATATGTGAATAATAGAAGATAAAAAATTGTGTAATTGATCATATAACTGTAATGTCTATCGTATTTGACGTGCATTTGTTTTTATCTTAAATTAAAAATAATTTTAAAATAAAAATATTAGTAACATAAATAATTAAAATACAACACATGTTTATCGTATTTGAATTCATACATTATTTTAAATATATTTTATTTTATTTTTTTAATTGTACAAAAAATACAATAACACATGAGTTCCTATGAATGCTGGTCTGAGTACTCGTGCGTTCCAACGGGTAAGGGTGTGTTGCGACAGATGTTCATAAAATATAATAAAAATGGATAGAAACCCGTGCGTTTGCACGGGTTTTGGTACAGGAGGCGCATTTGTTTCAAATAACTTCATGTCCCGTTAATAATCAATATTTTGATCAATAACTTCATGTACCTGTGTATAATAGAATAAATATTAAAAATTTAAGAATTAAAAGATAAAATCTGAGTTTGATTTGTATAAATTTTATTTTTTTAATATTTTTATGTGTATTGCATCCTATTCTAAATAACTAAATGCTTAATTTCTTTTAATAATATTCTATAATATTTATTTATTTATTTAAATTACAAATATTTTATATTTAGAAATAATTTATTATATTTTAAATATATAACTAAATAATTACATATACATTCAATTTAGTTGTAAATTGTTTTAAAAATGTTATAACAAAGTGACGTGATGATGAGAAATAATTTAGTAATCATAAAATTATTTTTACATTAAAAACAAATACTCTTAAAAGACCATGAGAGTTTACTACAATTAAATCTAGCTCACTTATAAAATAGCAGTACAAAATGTTATTTGTAAGTTTTCAAGACCTACAGCATAAGTTTTCCAACATCCTCATCAGCTTTCATAATCTTAAACTAAACTTATAGAAGTTCTGAAACTCAACTTATCAAACCATCTTTCTCAACAATTTGTACTAATGCTTAATGTCTAATTACCAAAAGCAGTATATTAAAACAGAATAGCACAAAAAGTACAAGTTACATCAGTGTTATATACACCAGGCCAAAAGCAAAAACAAACCAAATAAATAACAGTTACACCAAAGTTGCCTTTTCATAACACAATATAACCACATCCTTAAAAAATAAAAACATAACTACACCCAATGACAACTGCTATACTTGAAACACATACTTAGAAATAACATCTATATGCATCAAATGACATTCCTCATACCACCAGCTGCTCCAAACAACGAAGTTTACGCGTTGAGATCATCAATACAACAACCAGAAACAACATCGCACAACAGAAAATCGGCGCGGACAACCAAAAAATGCATAAAAAAACACCTACAGAAACATATATAGCTTTTCATATTATCGATGATGCAACTACTGCCACCGCCCTCCCAAGAACAGAAACCATCTAGTATCTTCATTCCTGCAACAACATACATACATATATCTTATAAAGGGAGTAGTGGAATGTTGGTGTTGCAAGTGCTGCAAATGATCATAATTAGTGTAAGCAAATTATCAATTGGTCCCTGCAAATGGACCAAGCTATAAGATGGAATTTTAAATACAAATGATGATTTGTGAATTGCTATAAAAACAATTAGCTAGAACTGTCAGTACCCATAAAAGACCTTGTAAATAGCAGAGTTTTCAACAACCTTAAATTAAACACGAAACTCACAGAAGAACATGAAAGTGAGAAGAAACTGAGTCAGAGAATTTGAACGGAGAATTTCAGGCAATCGAGATTTGTGATTCAAATCTTCCTTATGATACAACACAAGGAAGGACATGATAAGAAGGACCGTCGCACCCGCACCCATTATCACGCCCCTTTGAGTTCTCTCTCCCTGCATGTTCCATAAACCAAATAATTACCAGAGCAAAAGAGATAAAGAGAATGTCAAACCTGTACACATTTTCCATAGATCAGCAGTACGCATTTTTCACGGATTTGTATGTACAGGCGAGGGATATCATAATTCAAAAGAGCACATACCATAATAGTTTCCATCGACCTCGAGCACGTCGAACTGCATCACTTAAAAGGAAGTTTAATTAGTATTACGACGACACTGTAGTGAACCAACATACATGTGGCACTATAATTTGTTATGTTGGACTCATTTTCGATTTAAAAAAAATCTGTTTTGAAAATATATAGTGCCACTATCAAAATATATAGTGCCACTATTAAGGAAAATTAAAACAATTTACTCTAATATAATATTTAACAAAAAGATTGAGTCCCACAATTACCTTGAAACCACACATGATGCCATGTCTGTGTTGACTTTCAACCAATACTAAACTATGAAATGATCATTCTCCATCCAAAATATATATAAAAGAATAAGCTAGTTTTGACACGAATGAAAAAGTTTCGGTGTAGAAATGAAGAACCTTATCGACGTGTTTTCCAACGATATTCTGAGACACCGTATGAATAAAAAATCAACATCCACAAATTTAAAATAGAAAAACTAAGAAAATCATTGGATTGGAACTTTCATCGAACACTTTGCAAACAACTCATTTCATTAGTGACTGAACATGGCTCTTCAGAAGTTACATGAGAAGAAGACTGAAATAGAGGTGGGTACCTCCTTTTCTTGTTTGGCACACCTGCTACTAAATAATCAAATTGATTATGAAGTTTCTTTGCACAACACTAATATGTAATAGATGAATAATAACACAACCAAATGTATCCAAATAATAGCCATGGAAACTAAATTATGCATATAAATGTGTTATTAGGAAAATACCTTCAGAATCAAATATTGTATGCCCTCCTTGCTAAACCTCAATGGCATACTTCTAATGACTTAAATTGCTTTCTTTGTTGCCCTTAGATCAAAATAAGAAATCATTACATTCACGATGCTTTCAAGCCACATAAATAGTTTTGAGATTTCTTTATTTTTGCAAGTTTTTGGGAAACTTCAACAAACCTTTATGATAGCAAGTTTTTAAATGACTAAAACTCTAAAACATTAAACAGAATTGAAATTTTCTCATAACCCATTATTGAAAATTATAACTTATACCGTTGTAATTTTAGTTGATAAAACACTTCAACCATTTCGAATCCATCCACAGCCACTCTCGTCGCCGGAAACGTTTAGCCGCCACCATAGATATATCATCGCAAAACTGCACACGTCGTAAAAAAACATATCCATCAGAAACATATGATAGTAGTAATAACTCACCATATTTAACAGATGGTCACCATTCAAACCTACACCACCATCTCCTTCATCAACCTGTAACCACACCAACAACAGATCAACAAACAGCAATCACCTTCAACACAAAAAATACAATAATATAACAAACCAACAAAGACAATACCTTCAATATCATTTGAGAGGAAATAATAATAATTTCAGATCTATAATAATAATAATTTTAGATAAATAATAATTAGTTCAGATCTTGCACTTTCTACATAAGTTGAAAATGTCATAGATAAACCTTTCTGATTTCGGCCACCACCACACTCGTCGACGGAAACCCGTTTCTACCACCACCACCACACTAATCGCCGGTAACCTGTTGTTGCCACCATAGATCTGAATGTTAAAAGCAACTGGTGAAAACATTATTCATATTTTTGCTACAAAGATGAAAAGAACAACATACCTCCATTTGGCCAATAGTAGCATCAAAACCCTAACCACAAAATCATGATATCAACCACAATCACAAAAGCCCTAACCACAAAATCATCATATAAACCACAAAATCATCATATAAACCACAAAAACACTAACCACAATATCTAAACAGTATGTTTAAACAGAAATCCAAAAAAACATGATAACCGTGTCGGTTTCGTTTTGGGAAATGAAGAAGATGATGAAGAAAAGGGGAAATGAAGAGGAAGAAAGCAGAAAATATATTAGAGGGAGACGGAGGGAGGAAGGTGGAAGACGAACATGTGTTAGAGGGAGGAGGAGGGAGGAAGGTGGAAGAAGAAGAAATCAGAGAAAGAGAGATTTTTCAGATTTTAGGTACCAAAATGATTTGACATGTTGAGTATAGTAGTAAGCATAGTTGTGTTTTCAATAACAATAGCTTTTGTTTTTTTCCAAGAAGCTCACACGGATACGTTTTGAAGAGAGTAACATTATTAAGCAGCAAAGAAATGAAAAGAAGCTATCCACGTGGAGGCATAAAAAAGCAAAGGGGCATTCTGGTCCTTTCCAGAACATCTAACTTTCTTATATTGTAGATATACATTGCTTTTTAAATGTATCAAAATTTGAAACATGCACTTAACTATGTATTTCGTTGGTAAAATTCAGTTTACAAAATTTACAAATTAAGAAAAAAAAACAGTTGGAGATATATTTGTAATTTCAAGTTCAACCTTCTAATTCTTAATTAATTTATAATATCATTAGATAGTTCAAAAAGTTATAAGCTGATAAATCCAAAACAAGGTCATTCTTCATAAGGTCTGAGTGTTTTCGTTGACGAACCTTCAAAGGGCCTAGAGAGGGAATAGGACAAAAACAGAACTTGAAGGGCTCTCCCCAGCTCCATCCATGGAACAACAAACACAGATATTGCAAAAATGAACAGTCCTATGAGACTCGAGTGTCTAAGTCTCGTCTGAGGGGTTTAGCTATCTAAGTCTCATTGAGAAACTGGACTTTCTAAGTCTCGTTTGAGGGACTCGACAATCTAAGTCTCACCTGAGGAACTTGAGTGTCTAAGTCTCGCTATGATGCATGGGTACAGGTATGGTACCCGGTGCGGGTACTGGTACCGGTACATAATACATCATTTTAAAAAAAAAAATCAAGGTACGAGTACGTCGATAAAAAAATAAGATTTTTCTATAAAATGTATGAATAGAGAACTAAATTGCTAGATTTATAACAAAATATTATTGTAAAAGTTTTAAAAGATCAGAAATAATGTTAAGATACAATATAAAAAAATTAAAATACATAAATATACGATATTGATATTTGACATATCCACAAATTTCACTTAAAATTGAATATTTAGAAAAATTGAAGTACCACGAGTACGGTACGTGTACCCGATACCGGTACTTCATCATTTTAGAAGTACTCATGCTTGAGAGAAGTCTCGCCTAAGGGATTTGACTGACTAAGTCTCAACTAAGGGGCTTGACTGTGTCAGTCTCGCAAAAAAATAAATAACCTCAATCGATTCAATCACTTCACCCTTTTCAAGACCTCGTACTTGAGGGACTGTGGTCTGAAATGATTTTATTAGGTCTAAAAAGAACGATCTACGATAAAACATTCTGAACTACAAGCAGAAATATTAGACGAACGTTGTGAAGCACATTCAAGTCGCTCTAAATGCATTCAAATCGCTCAATTGAGCTTGGGTTATTTCACTCGAACTTGGGTTCATGACTCATTTCATTTATCACATGTGATCTCCGAGATGTTCAAAGAAATAACAGTATTATTCGATTTTCAAATACTCCAAATGACATAGTTTAAAATCAAATTTAATTAATTTATGCCATGCTAGTTTATATGTTAGATTGAGATATGACACTACTTTTATCTCTCTTATTTTAACTGCCGAATAGAACCTTAAATCTCCACGCCAATCATAATTAATTTGCTTAGATGTGTGTATCTCAATGCTGATAAGGACTATAATAATAATATGCTATATCTATGGAAAGCTCGTTGAAGGTCAATCATACAATTGTCTTATAAACAACAAGGATCCTTTTTCTTGAAGGTCCAACATACAAATTCCTTATAAGCGACAAGGATCCTTCGTTGAAGATCCAACATATAATTTCCTTATAGGCAACAAGGATCATTGATTGAAGTTCCAACATACATTTGCCTCATGGCTGGAAAAAATCTCTCAATGAAGTTCCAAAATACAGTTTCTTTATAGATGGGAAGGATCCTTCATTGAAGTCCTATCATACAATTGCCTTAGGATCAAATTGATTATATACTTGGTTGCTCACCTAAAGAATATAATCAACTTGTTATAAACATGTATGACATCATAGAATCATCCACCCTCTGTAAAGTAGAAGTACTTGTTTATGTCCACGAAGCTCATTTGGACAAGTTCAGATAGGATTTAAAAGTAACACATGTGTCTGCAAATGTTGCTCATGCATGTTTTGAACAAAACACTTCTCTTGGAAATTTCTCCAACTCTTAAGATAAATGTCATTTTATTCATGGTAAAGGTCTTGGAAGGGGACATACATGTTTCATAATGGATTTTCCTACCAACTTTGTGGAAAATTTGATCACTCTGCAACCAATTGGCACATTTATGATGAAACTTTTATTCCTCACAATTCCCTGTCAAACTTTGTTGGTAATCAACACAAAAAGGATGATAAACATGAAATCTCTAACTGAGATTCTCAAGAAATGGCTTTGATAACTACTACACATCAACCTTGTGCATACACACAAGAATATTCTCTCTGATCTGAGCTTTAATCACAAGCGTGTTTTGCTGACTCAAGTGCTTTTCATCACCCTACACCCTTTGAAATTTGCTTACATAATAATCAAGAATATGTAGGGAATAGTAAAGCGCGTGTAAGAAATGGCCTAATATTACAAATTATGTATGTTGGATCATCCTATTTTCACTCTTAGTTCAATCCAAATAGTGATTTTGTTATGGGTTAAATATGTTTTTAGTCCCTATAAATATGCGACTCTGCATTTTTAGTCCCTATAAAATTTTCCTTTAATGAATGGTCCTTATAAAATTATTATGCACCTAGTTTCATTCCCTACTGTCAAACCAATGTGTATTTTAGAATGATTATTTTGCAAACATGTTCATAATATTTTAAAAAGTTCCTGGAAAAAAAAGAAACTCAAAATTTAATTTTTAAGTTGAGATTTTCATTATTTTTATTATTATTTTTTGAAATTTAAAAAATTTATATTTAATTTTTTTCGTTTTAAAAAATTCTAAAATTTGGTAAATAAATATTTTACAGTATTCTAATAAAAAAATTATTCAAAAATTTAAAAATTAAAGGGTAATTAAACAGTTTTTAAAATTTTAGAAAATAGCAGGGACTGAAATTACATGCATAAAAATTTTAGAAGGACTATTTATTGAAAAAAAAATTTATAGAGACTAAAAATGCAGGGTCGCATATTTATAGGGACTAAAAACGTATTTAATCCTTTTGTTATTGATAACACTCTTTATGTTCCTTAAGTCACTAGAAAGACGTTGTCTGTTTCATAGTTTTATAAGGATAACCTAGTTATGTCTAAATTTTTTCGGACAAATGCTATGTACAATCTCAGGGTTATAAAAACGTTCTCATTGAGGGGTTTCTTGACTTTAATGGGTTATATTTGTTTCCTAATCTCATCTTGGATTTCTTGACTTTAAATCTTTTCCTGCATTTGTCAAAAATCAGTCCAACAATACCACTAAAGTTGTCCAATCTTATTATAGGGGAGAATTTATACATTTGACAAGATATCTAATTGAGCTAGGTATATCTCATATACTTACATGTGTTAAATTGTAATTCCTTGTGTCGAAAATATTTGATTTAATAGTGTAGAAACAATTTGTTACATACAGTTTTGTTTTAGATCTAGATAGATTTAATTTATATTTAAAATAAATTAGATTTGATTTAGTTCCAAAATAGTTATTTTGGGTTTCTATAGTTTGAACTTTGCCTTAGGGAGAAAGCTAACCTAAATCTGTAAATAGGGAGTAACCCTCATTATTTTGTAATCAAGTCAATTGAGTTGTATTCATAAAATTTGCAGTTGCAAGTGAATGACAAAGTTTTGCACAGTTTGTGGGCAGAGAGTTACTCTGCAAAAACCCAATCTCTTTTCTTCTTTAAATTTCTTTTCTCTTTTCATTGTTATCATGTGGTGATAACAATCTTCTTCATCAAGATTGATAGAAATTCATCATAGGTTTTGGTGGATTTCCAACATCTGGTATCAAGAGCTCCGATTTATCGATCAACGGAAGAAGAAGAAAATCACGATGGTGGTGAATTATGGGAATAGAAATTATCCAGCAAGTCTACCAATTCTGAAAGTAGATAACTATGAGAACTGGTGCAAATAGATGAAGGTTTTATTCAGGTGTCAAGGTCTTTGGGATCTTATAAAGGATGGAGTAGAAGAGCTTGAAGAAGACACTTCAGAAGAAGAAAAATAAAGAACATGAAGAATCGAAGAAGAAGAGTTATAAAGCACTCTTTATAATTCATCAGTATCTGAGTCCAGACAACTTAGAAAAGGTGAGTGATTCAAAATCTGAAAAAGAAGCTTGGGAGATTCTTGAAAAATCCTTTGGAGGTGCGGAGAACGTGAAAAAGGTGAGGTTACAAACTCGCGAGAAAATGTATGAATTACTTTAGATGGAAGATAGCGAAAGCATAACTAATTTCTTCACTAGGGTTACAAAACTAGTGAATCAAATCAAGATATGTGGAGAAGAGTTAACAACAAGAGCTGTTGTTTCGAAGATATTAAGGTCTTTGGCCTCTATATTCGACCACGAGGTATGTGAGGAATGTGTGCAGTCGAAGCAACACAAGAATAACTTTAGCAAGGATGCATGAAGAAAGTCGAAGGCTATTCTCTAAATCATTTACTCTGAAGTATGTGGTCCTATCTAGGTGGATTCGATGGGAGGTAACCGATACTTTGTCATATTCATAGATGATTTCAGTTGAAAACTATGGACTTATCTGATCAAGAAGAAAAGTGATCGAGGTATTTGCCAAGTTTAAATCTATGGCCAAAAGACAAAGTGGTCGAAAGCTCAAAAAGTTTTGAGAACTCATGGTGGTGAAGAGTATATGTCAAAAGACTTTGATGCATTATGTGAAAAAGAAGGGATTGTGTATGACGTGGTGCCACCCTACACTCCACAACAAAATGGAATTGCAGAAAGGAAGAATCGAACCATCATGAATATGGTGAGAATTATGTTGAATGGCAAGCATTTACCAAAATAATTTTGGGGTGAAGTTGTGTCGACGGGCATACCTTTTGAATAGATGTCCGACGAAGAAGCTAGAAGGAGTTACTCTAGGAGAATGTTGTTCTGATGTTAAACCTATCTTGAGTCATCAGAAAGTATTTGGATCTATAGCACATAGACATGTTCCAGATCAGTTGAGAAGAAAGCTCGATGACAAGTCGAGTCAAATGATCCTAATAGGATATAATTCGTCTGGAGGTTACAAGTTGTTCGACCCAGTAGTGATCATCAGGGACGTGATCATAGATGAGCTTAAAGAATGGGATTGGACTGAAAAATGTCAAGAAATATTCAGTGGGAATCTTACTCGAAGAACCAGAAACTCAAGTCGAAAGAGTAGTTCGACAAGAGGAGGTTAGAGATCAACCAAGTACAAGCATACCTCGGAAAATAAGACACATGCCTGCAAGGTTGCAAGATTGTGTGATTACATCAGATGATGTGGTTGATGATGAGGATGAGCTGGTACATTATGCTTTCTATGCAGATGTCGAACCAGTCAATGCAGCTGAAGCATTGAAGGATTCGAAGTGGTGAAAGCAATGAATGAAGAAGTGAAGTCTATTGAAGACGACAATACTTTATCACTTGTCGAATTGCCTCAAGGAAAGAAGGAAATTGATGTCAAGTGGGTATACAAGCTGAAGATGAATCCCAAAGGTGAAATGACTCGACACAAAGAAAGGCTTGTGGCAAAAGGATTTCTTTAGAAAGAAGGAATCGACTTTGATGAAGTATTTGCACTTGTTGCCAGGATCGAAACAATCAGGTTGGTTGTTGGTCTTGCAGAAATAAACAATTGGCACATATGTCAGATGGACATGAAGTGTGCATTCCTAAATGGACCCTTAGACGAATAAGTCTATGTTGCACAATCAGTTGGGTTTGTGAAACACGACGAAGAAAGGTGTACTGGTTGCACAAACCCCTGTATGGACTTAAACAAGCTCCAAGAGCTTAGAATAAGAAGATAGATAGATTTCTAAGGGAGAAGGAATTTATGAAGTGCACAACTGAGCATGGCGTATATGTAAGAAGAAGCAAGAGTAAATTGCTTATACTATGCCTCTAAGTCGATGACTTGTTGATAACAGGTAGTTTCAAGAAAGAAATCGAAGACTTCAAAGGGGGTCTTAGCAATGAGTTTGAAATGTCTGATCTGGGTGAAATTTCATATTTCCTTGGCATCGAATTCTACAAGAGTAATAGAGGTTTTATGATGCAACAAAGAAGATATGCAAGTGAAGTTCTCAAGAGATTTGAGATGGAGGAATGAAACTCGACTTCGACACTGCAGAACTAAGATTGCAACTATCAAAAGATGCAAATGAAAATATTATGGCCCCAACCCAGTACTGAAGACTTGTTAGGTCATTAAGATACCTTTGTCATACAAGGCCTGACTTAGCATACTGTGTAGGTATGGTAAGTAGATTCATGTAGAACCCAAAAGTGTCACACCTAGCAGCGGCGAAGAGGATATTGAGGTATCTAAAAGGAACACTCAACTATGGAATTTTATTTCCTGCAACTGATAAAGGAAAAGAATGCAAGATAGTGGGTTACACTGATTCAAGCTAGTGTAATGATGCTGAGGATCGAAAATCCACAGTAGGATATATTTTTATGCTAGGTGGTGCACCAGTTTCTTGGAGATCGAGAAAGGAACCAGTGGTGGCGTTATCATCATGCGAAGCAGAGTACATAACTGCTTCTCTTTGTGCATGTTAAGCAACATGGATGGTGAACTTGGTTGAAGAAAACACAGGTAAAGATCATGGAGCAATTACCATGAAGATCAACAGCTTGTCAGCTATCAACCTGACGAAGAACCCGACAACTCATGGTCAAAGTAAGCACATCGAAATGAGGTTCCATTATCTTCGAGCGCAAGTATCTAAATGGAAGATGAACTTGGAACACTGCAAAACTGAGAATCAGATTGCAGATATCATGACGAAGGGAGTGCAGGTCGAAGTTTTCAGAAGATTAAGAGCTATGATGAACATAGGTAACTTAGACACAATGAATTAGGTGGTGTGTTAAATTTTAATTCCAAGTGTCGAAAAGATTTGATTTATAAGTGTGGAAATACTTTGTTACACACAGATTTCTTTTAAATCTAGATAGATTTAATTTAGGTTTGAAATAGATTAGATTTGATTTAGTTTCAAAATAGGTATTTTGGGCTTTTATAGTTTTGGGCTTTGGCTTAGGGAGAAAGCTAACATAAAGCTATACAATATATTTGACTTGGTCCAAGGACCAACTGGTTATTCTCAAGGAAATAACTCATTAAACTTAGCTCTAAGCATGACTAACATGTCATTGTCTCAATCTTTTCATAAAATCAAACATGCACAACCTTTCTAGAAGCTCTGTTTAAGCCTGAATGAGCACAATCTATGAAACTCGTATATCATGCACTCATGGCTAATTAGACATGGAATTTCCAAAAAAAATTGTCCTCACAAAGAAGTAATTTTTTGGAAGTGGGTCTTTAGGGTCAAAGAAAACCCTGATGGAAATAGTAACAGTATAGCTGGAAGAGACTTTTTGAGTTCCCTCCTCTCGGATCAACCCCCTTTATTTAAATGCATCACCCTAATCCTTGAAATGTCCACTCGTAGTGTGAAATTATGCATGGAACGTGTATAGGGTCAACGAATGTTGCATAATGGATAGTGGGATTCAACTGCATTTCCTAAGTTTGATACAATCAACCACCCATGCTTGGAGTGGTTGCTAAATTATAAGAAGACCCGGTTTCAAAGCATTGGAACTATAAATATATTAGTATCATGATACTCGAGGAAATTAACTACAATACATAAATACACACATACAGGAGCTTCTCACCCCACGTGAGCTAGCTCTCAATACCATAACAATCCTAAAGCCTCTGATAGCCCGTAATCTGTAAGGATTGTCATACATTTATACTTTTAGCAAGTATAGTAGTATAAAAAAATCAAAGCAAAATTGGTAGCTAGGGGTTACCAAAACACAATATTAATTTGAATTTAATGAGACATAATAGTGGTCAAATCAACAACAATCAGAGTTATAATAAGTATAAATCTTATCTACAGATGAGATATTTTCAAATAGAAATCAATAATATCTTTCTAAATGATAATCTACTAGAACAAGAAGACATGGTTCAACCATCAAGCTTTTTTCATTAAATCAATGATCTAGTGCACAATATCATCAACAAAGCATTCTATGGCCTTAAGCAAGCTTCCATGGCTTGGTATGAAAAATCTGATCAAACTCTTGTTTAATTTGGTTTCTCCCATTCAAGATGTGATCATTCTCTATTTTTGTATTGTAAATAAGGTATATCTATATATGCCCTTATTATGTATATTGATGACATACTTTTCACATGGTCTTCATCTCATTTGGTTTAGAAGTTAATCAACAAGCTATATTGTACATTTGCACTCTAAAGACTTGGAAAACCTTAATATTTCCTGGGAATAGAGATCATAACTCAAGCTAATGGATCACTATTACTTACTCAGACAAGAATATCAAATATGTACTTGCTAAAGAAAAGATAAATGATCCTAATGGTGTGCCAACCCCCATGTGAAGTAGCTGCAAACTTATAAGACATGGATCTCAACCATTCTATGACCCTTAATTGTACAAATCAATTGTTGCACTACTACAAAAAAGCTATTTAATAGTGTTTTTTTTTTGTTTTTGATAGCGCTTAAAAGTGCTACTGACCACGCTGATATTATAAATATTTCTATTTAATAGCAGTTTAAAAGCGCTATTATAGTAATGGTAATTAATAGCGTTTTTTTAAAAGCGCTATTATAGTATCAGTATTTAATAGCACTCTTTCAAAAGCGCTACAAAAATAGACATTTAGCGCTTTATAATTTGTCTTCTGCTTTGATTTTGATAGCACTTCTAGACAAATTGCTATTATAATGCACAGTTGTGATAGCGCTTTTCCATAAAAGTGCTATTATAGCATGTCTCATTAATAACACTTCCTATAAAAAGCGCTATTCTATTTCTAGCACACCTTCTTTTTTTTTACAAAATCATTCTTTTGGTCTATATATATGACATTTGCATTTTATGACATAAGAATTCATTAAAAAAATGATTAATCAACTAAAATATTTGAAAATAAAATATAACCACTTATTCAAGAACCAATTTGTGAATATAATTAATTAATAAATATGGAAGGAATTGTATCTATGTATATAGATCAATCTACACTACATAATAGTGATAAATAATAACAAACCAGATTCAACATTGATTTCAATGAAATTAAACCAAAACTTATGCCACAAGTTATTAATTTGGTCCAAGTGCATCAAACTAAATTCCAAACAAAAAGTACAACATATTCTACACTAAAGATAAAACATCTAAAAAAACAAGAAATGACAACAAAACAACATCAAGTAGTAATCACTTCGCGAACCAAAGCACTTCCGAACCCAGACATCGAATCACTTTGCTAGCTAGCTAGGCAAAATAATTGCTTCTTGTTTTCCTGTATCATAGAAATAATATTAATTATGTTTTGTGCAATAATCAAAAAACCAAAACCTAAATTTATATTCATATAAATAACAATATAAAGTTCATCCATCTGTATTTTTGGCTGAAACACTTACAACTATGGTTGAGGGGATTAACACAAGGAGAACATGGGCCAGGAAATCAACAATGATAATTGTTTTTTGTAAGTTACCTCCCATAGTTAACTCTTTTGATCTAGTTAAAGGTCAGAAACATTTAAAGTACTTTTTGGAAAATATCAGTATCAATGGTTGCATATGTCTTGAGGAATTTGTCGTCTCCTCGAATTTAATTGAAAACTTGGATTTAAGCAGTACAAGAATTCAAACACTTGACCTATCAATTGAGCCTCCTCACAATCTTAATCGGCTTAATCTCGAGGGTTCAAGACTTGAGCATCTTCCAAAGGAGTTACCTAGCCTGACATCTATTAAGGAGCTTAGGATTTCTGGCAGTGGATTAAAAGTCAAATACCATAGGAATGGGACCATAAGTAAAAAAGGTATAGATACTATAACTCATAAGCCATTGTCTGAGGTTGAGAATATGGAGAGGAGATATCGAAGAGTCAAGAGAAAGAGTCGGAGTTAGTGTTATTATCGTCGAACGAACTGAACCTTTTGAAATTGGAGTTGGTGTTATTATCGTCGAATGAACAATAGAATGTCCTGAACTCAAAGAACCTTTACCATGTAAAGAATATAATCATGTGTTTTAAACTGTACTAACCATGTAATCCATAAAGAACAACAACACAACAAACATCATTGAAAACACAAGTCGTTAGAGAAATTCGGAAGAAATCACACAAGAATAAAACCGTCCTGTCGCACAAATCAAAGAAATCGCACAAATAAAACATCCCTATATTTCTAAATTTCCGATTCAAACAGAACCAAACATGATTGCAAGTGAAAAAAATCAAAATAAAGAAGAATTCGTAACCTACCTTCGAAGATTCCGACGAAGACTTCAACTCCGCTACGGTCTCTGGTAGCTTGATCCTCTTTCTGGTGGTGCGTGCGACTGGGTTTGACGATTGGAAAGAGTGTTTGACGGCGTGAATAGGGTTTGACGGCTCGGTAAAAAATTGAAATCGACGTGAGAGAAGGGTTTGGAGATAAGGTTTTTGGAGCAAAATGAAAAGTTCAGCGGATCGAAGAGTTTGGAGATAAGGTTTTTGGAGGCAACATGAAAATTTCCCCCAATGTTATGCGCCAAAACGAAAAAAGTGCCCTTTTATTTTATTTTATTAGTAGCGTTTCATAGAAAAGCGCTATTTAATTAAAACTATTTTAAAAAAAAAAAAGTTGAAGTATTAGTAGCGTTTCATAGAAAAGCGCTATTTATTGAAAACTATTTTTTTACAAAAAAAAAAGTTGAAGAATATTAGTAGCGTTTTACAAGGAGCGCTATTTTAGTGAAGAATATTAAAAGCGCTATCTTAATAAAGTTTAGTAATAGCGTTCTAAAGAAAGCGCTATCTTAATCAAGTTTAATTAGTTCTCCGGTTTATAATATCTTGTTTACTAAAAAAAAATACCCTTTTTCCACAAAGTGCTATCAAAATTATATTGTCAGCATTCTATAATAGCGCCCGACTATAAAGTGCTGTTATAAATCTGTTTGTCTCCTTTTTAATAACATTTTTCTTAAAAGTGCTATTAAATTAAGCGATACAAAATCTCAATTTTAACGTAGTGAATTGAATTGGTACTCTATAATAATCATGGGCGGAGCTACAGCCCAGCGAGCCCGGGCACGCGCTCGGGCTCAACCCTTCTTTTCGGTTTATACTCTCCACCTTATAGTCGATTTTTAGACAATATCAGGGGCAAAATTAATAATTTTCAGACAAAATTAGTAAAAACAAGGTGTGAAATTTTTGGACAAAATCAAGGTCAAATTTTTTAGACAAAATCAAGGGAAAAATTAGTAAAAATAGGGTATAAAATTAGTAAAAACAGAGTGTAAATTTTTTGCCCAGGCTCCCTAAAATTTCTGGCTCCGCCACTGATAATAATATATAACATTAATTAGACTTGAACATTATATTTAGTGTATAAGAATCTTGTCAATTTATGTCATCACCTCTTGACACTCATTATACTATAATCAAAAGAATCCTAAGGTTCTTAAGTTGTTCAGTTTCTCATCATGGCCTACTATTCTCCCCATCTACTTCTGCTCACGTGTTTTCCCTAAGAGCCTAGAATGGCTCAAATTGGGCAAGTTATGATCGTATATCAACCTTAGGAATTCATATCTTCTTTGGCACTAATCTTGTAGCATGGAGTTCCAAAAGGCAGTCTCTGGTTGCACAGTCAAGCAAATAAGTGGAGTATCACACATTAGCTCACACTATATCTGAATTAACGTGGTTACAAATTACAATCTCTTTTAGCTGAGCTATGTGTTTCATTTTACCCACCTACTCTATTGTGTAACAATTTTCTTGTTGTTATGCTGTCACACAATCCAATTATTTGCATGCCTAACAAAACATATAAAACTTGACATTTGATTTGTATGTGAAAGAGTGGTTTCAAAGAAGCTAGTTATTCAACATGTACCGACCTCTGCTAAACTTATTGATACACTAACAAAACCTCTCGACATTATCAGTTTCACGAGTTAAAGACCAAGTTCTAACCTCGAGCTTGTGGGGGAGTATTATACGATGCCCCCTGCCACTAGGGCGAGTTTTGATAAATTTGTCAAACCCAGGAAGCTTGTGGGGGAGTATTATACGATGCCCCCTGCCACTAGGGCGAGTTTTGATAAATTTGTCAAACCCAGGAATCGAACCTGGTTCTTGCATGTTGCCATCATGCATCTCCCACCAACTGAACTGTTACATCTTATTGATTTTTTATCGTTTCAAACTCAATTTAATATTTATTATTTACGTTTTAACTATTTTTATAAAAAATATATAGATTAACGTTAATATAAAAAAATTTAGTTAAAAATGAATAAATGTAGTTTATAAAAATGTTTGTTTATAAAATGTTAATTTATATAATTTTCTTACTTTATAAAATGAATAAAATATAGTTTATAATAATATTTGTTTATACATATTAATTTATAATTTTGTTTGTTTTATATAATATATATTAGAATCATTATAAAAAAATATATATAAATGATTTATAACACAATTAATTTTTATATATAACTGAATTTTTAAAAATTATTTTATTTATTATATATATTAACTAAATAAAATAAATATAGATGATGCAATAATTATAAAACTAATTATATTTTTAAATTATAAAACTGAGCAATAATTAATAAATCCCTAACAAATATTAACGTTTTATTTTTTTATATAATATATTAACATCTCAAATTTATAAATTTCTAAAAAAAACTGAGAAATTCCTATAAAAAATTAAACAATATTAATTTATATAAGTTATACTAACTTTTTATATTAGTTATACTAAAATATACTTTATATATTAATAGTTAGTTTATAATATTTTAAGGACTCCTAGTATAATGTTAACATTTTTTTGTTTTATATATATGTTTTATTTTTTTATATTAACGTTAACAACATTTATTTTGTTTTATATATATGTTAAATTTTTTTATGTTAATGTTCAGTATATTTATATATATGTAACATATATACTAAATTTTTTTATTTTATATGTTAAATAAATGTTAACATTCAATATATATATATATATATATATATATATATATATATATATATATATATATATATATATATATATATATATTAACATCTTTGTTTATTACATTTAAAAAAGTTAATTAAAAAATTATATAAAAACGTTAATTAAAAACTTGAAAGTGTTATAAAAATTTAATTAGTTTATAAATTTAAGAATTTATAAATTTAAAATATTATATAAAATGTTTTATATTAATATACTAACTTTTTATGCTAATATAAAATACATTATTATGTTCAGTTTTTATTCAGTTAAAATATTAATAAGAAAATCAAATAAAAATTCTTAGTTGCAATGAAATGGTGTAGGTCAGTTGGTTGAGGAGTTTCTCATTAACATACTTGTATTGGGTTCAATCCTTGGCTGTGACTAATTTGTGGTTTAGAACTATTAATGTTTCAGAATTCTTTCACCAAATATCTAACTCAGTAACAAAGAATTTCATATATCTTCACTTCATCGAAAAAAAGTAACTGACATGTTATTCTTACACCAAATCTTACACCTATACCATATGTACGGATGACAATGTTCATGTACGGACGTTTATTTTTAATACCTGAACATGCATTAACCAAATTTTTACACTCCCTGAACATGCATTAACCAAATTTTTACACTGCATTAACCAAATTTGATGACTGCTAAAAAATATTTTTAATACTTGGATGTTGCATTAACCAACTTTATTACTACATTAACCAAGTTTTTACACTGCATTAATCAAATTTGGTGACTGCTAAAAACTATTTTTAATACATGTATGTTGCATTAACCAACTTCGTTACTGTTGGAAATTATAAAATAATAATTACCATAGTGTGTTCTAATGTGACAAAAAATGGGAATAGATTTTTGGTTGTTACATAAATTTGTTTTTTGAATTCAAATTTACAACATTTCATGAAAGGATGCCTTGTGTCATTATAGATGAATCATTGCAATATATGGTTAAAAGGTGTTGTTTCATCAAGAGTTGCAAACTTATGAAACAACACATGCATGGCCTATAAATACACATTTATGAATCCAAAATGAAACACACAAAAATAATTATCCTCTAATATATTTTCCAGACAGCTTCCTTGCATTCGAGTTTCTTCACCGGTCTTGTGCAGACTCGAGTAAGGCTGAATTATCCTGGGTATTCAGGCCGTTCCAACTCTAAGACAATCGAGAGTGTGCTTGAAATACTTTTAAGGAAAGTGATTTCGTTCGCGATTCAGCCTGGATCCATTCGATCTCACCGATATTTCTAACAATCTTAAAAGTACTTCAAAGAATGGCAATCGAAGTTTTTGTTTAAAGTATAAAATGGAAGAATGAAAAGAGAAGAAAAACAAATCCAAATCAAGAATACAAGAAGAATCGGTGTTATAAATCCGGGTACGTTTTAATTTTTCTGGAAAAAAAAATTAAAGATAAAAATAGAGATAAAAATACTCTAATTTCCAGTTGTTTTGTTTTCAAATCATGAATAAGATACCGGAACATTAAAATTTAAATTATATATCTTGATGAACATGTTAAAGTGCTATAGTATGTTAATATATAAATTACCGTTCCGAGATATCATAAGGCAATATTACAAGTTTGTTTTTAAATTTACTATAAATCATTGCCTTGTTTATCATAAACAGAAGCATTGGTTCAACTGCACTATTATGTGTCCATTTGCGATTGTGGCACCTTTGAAAACATAAAAATAAAGGCAATATACATTTACTGTATTAGAGTTATATCTATGCATATACATACACAGTATAACAATAAGTAAGAATGTGGCTTCGTACTGTGTTAAAAGATATAAAATTATTTTAAAAAGGCTTTAACCTATACATAAAAGCAACATAACTTAGTTCTATATTATCTAATTATGATTCCTATTTTGATATCATAATAATATATATAAAATGTATATATATCTTATGTTTATAGAATTTCTATTGCACATATATATGATTATGTATATATAAATGATCAAATTTATTGAAGCTTATAATTTTAAATTATACAATTGAATTATGATCTATATGTTATGTGAATTGTTTGTGTTTGATGAAACTTATTATTATAAGACATATAAAGATCATCCGAAAATGGATCATGTCTTATATAACAATTGAATTTTGAATTGTGGAATTTTGAGAACCTTATCACGGAGGATATGGAATTTGAGATTCCCACAAGTTAAGAACACTGTGAGGAAGGTTCTCCACTAATCGTTGAAATACAATCAAAAGTTTGTCAATGTTTTTAAAATTAAAAAAAAAAACTCGAACTTAAAATAAGCAGAAAGTATGAAAGGCTAAGGATCTAGGACCAAACAAAATTGATTGTCGACATATTTCTTTTATCAAGTAGAAGAAAATAGTGAGAATTTTGTTCGTAAGATTCCTATTATTCTTCGAGTGGAAGATGATCCTAAAGAGTTACAATGAAGATGTAATTTCAAGGGACTTCTCTTGGAATGATGTTATCCAAGATGAAATAGATTCAATAATGTCAAGCCATACTTGGAACTTGTCAATCTACCTAAAGGATAAAAATCCATTGGATGAAAATGGATGTTGAGAAGGAAGTATCATAGTGATGATACACTAGACACCTACAATGATAGATTGGCCAAGAGTTTTATACAAAAGGAATGTGTTGATTATTTAAACACATATGCACCACCAACAAGGATGGCGATAATTAAAAGTATCGCTTACATTAGTTTCTTGGCATGATCTTATTGATCAAGTAACTGTCAAACGACATTCCTAAATAGAAATCTCAATGAGGAGATTTATATGGAGCAATCAGAATGTTATGTACTTCCCACTGATGAACAAAAAAGGTGTACAAGCTTGTTAAATCCTTGTATAGATTAAAACAAGTACCGAAACATTGACATTAAAAGTTTGACTTTGTCATTGTAAGATTCTCCGATTTAAAAGGGACACACACAAGTAAGGGGCGAAATTTCAATTTTATCAAAACAAGAATTCAAAGAGTTTTTCATCATCAAAAATGGGGAGATTGTGAAGAATATATATCTTATATTTAGTTTTGATGAAGACAAAGATTATCAAAGAAGTAAAGGATCAAAAGTGTCATGCACATCAATGATGAAGTTGATCAAGAAGTTTTAGCATAGAAATTCAAGTGAAGAACTTGAGAGAAGTGAACATAACTAAGGTACTCATTGCAATTTATATTATACTATTTTAAATTGCTCATGATTTCATCTCTCACTTCATCTAAAAACCTTCTTGCATTATCATGCATGATTATCTCAAACTTGTACTTCATCTAATTCTTGTGACAAGTGTTTGTAAAGAGAGTCATGTGAGAATATTGTGATATTCCTTTGTCTCTCTATACGGATTACATGTTGATAATTATCAAAGAGATGAATGGAATCTTAGAAACGAAGAGGTTTCTAACTTCCACAACCAAGATGAAAATCTTGAAATAGTGGACACTCTTTTCGATCAAAGTAAAGCGAAAGAGCGGGAGTTTAAAACATAGTCAAACACACTATATTGAGAAAAACTTCCACATTCAAGATGAAAGATCTTGGATTAATTGACACTCTTTTGGGGATCAAAGTAATGCGAAAATAGTGGGGGTTATGAACTTAGTCAAATACACTTTGTTGAGAAAGTTCTTGGTAAGTTCAAATTGTCACGTTTCAAAAAGTGAATATTCAATTTGATCTTAGTGTCAAAATGATGATGTAAGAGTTATGGCTATATTAGAATACACAAGTGAAATTGGTTTTCTAAATGCAATGTACTATATGCAATATAGCAGTTGCAAATAGTAAATGAGTAGATTTACTAGAAATCCAAATAGTGAGCATTCGAAGGACATCACAAGGATTTTGATTATCTTTTAAAACCAAATATTGACCTCCATTATGGTAGGTTTCCTGCCATAGTAGAAGGATATACCAATATGAGTTGGATATCGAGTGTTGAAGATCATAAATTTATAACTGAGTTGATATTTACACTAGTTGGAGGTGAGATTTCTTGGAAGAGCAAGAAGCAAACATGAATCACTCTCTTGACCATGGAGCCATGGTGTGTGGATCTCGCTTCCACTGGTCAAAGAAGTTAAATGGTTGAGGGACCTTCTGTCAGAAGTTCTATTGGTTAAGCACAGTGTTTCAAAGGTGTTAACACAATGTGTTAGTCAAGCCAATTTAACAAGAGAATTCAGATGAGTGTAAAATGGAAAGTCTAGGCACTGAGGCCTTAGACATTCGTGAGAAAATTGATTAAAGATGTAATCATTTACTCGCATATATACGATCGATCTATAATTTGGGAAATTTATTTACTAAGCCACTGGCCAGAGACTTAGTAAAAACAACTTCGAGAGGTATGAGGTTGAAACTCCTTGAGTAAGAGTTTCGACAGCGGCGGCAACCCAATCTTACGTTAACAGAACATTAACCTCAAGATTTTCAATGGGTAACAACAAGTCGTTGATTTGGATAATTGTCGAACATTTCGTGATAATGTTGACCTTAAAACGAGGGTTGAGTTTTTTTTTTTTTAAAACTCTTAATGAAGTTCAATACCAAGGGTACGTGTCTCGTGGAAAAGGACACAGTATGAACTTCACCTATGTGAATTTCGAGATGGTGCCGTCTCAAAGTGAGAGTTGGAGTTTCTCTCATGAAAAATTCATGAAACAGGATAGCACATGGCCATAAATAAGTGTTAAGCGAGTTATGCAGAGGAAGAACCTTTAAAGAGTGTGTGTAAGGCAACACCGGTCTAATCATATGGATTCATGGTTTAAAAGCTTTGCTACCTAATATTCCGATTAAGCTTTGTGTTGTCCTCACTAAGGTTAAGTTTTAAATCGAAAGATACCTAACTGTATTAACACTCTTTATATCTCATTTCTGGAATTATTAATTTTGTCATTATTAGAAAAAGTGGGGGATTGTTGGAAATTATAAAATAATAATTACCATATATGGGAATAGATTTTTGGTTGTTACATAAATTTGTTTTTTGAATTCAAATTTACAACATTTCATGAAAGGGTGCCTTGTGTCATTATAGATGAATCATTGCAATATATGGTGAAAAGGTGTTGTTTCATCAAGAGTTGCAAACTTATGAAACAACACATGCATGGCCTATAAATACACATTTATGAATCCAAAATGAAACACACAAAAATAATTATCCTCTAATATATTTTCCAGACAGCTTCCTTGCATTCGAGTTTCTTCACCGGTCTTGTGCAGACTCGAGTAAGGCTGAATTATCCTGGGTATTCAGGCCGTTCCAACTCTAAGACAATCGAGAGTGTGCTTGAAATACTTTTAAGGAAAGTGATTCCGTTCGCGATTCAGCCTGGATCCATTCGATCTCACCGATATTTCTAACAGTTACTGCATTAACCAAGTTTTTATACTGCATTAACTAAATTTAGTGACTATTATAAAGTATTGTTGGCTGTAAGTATTGGTGTAACAATTGAGTGTATGAATAGTTGAGTAATTGCTCAAT
Organism: Vicia villosa; assembly: GCF_029867415.1. NCBI lineage: Eukaryota > Viridiplantae > Streptophyta > Magnoliopsida > Fabales > Fabaceae > Vicia > Vicia villosa. The sequence continues at coordinate 134,519,082 of NC_081181.1, read as the reverse complement.
TACGAAATTAATGTTAAAAATTAAAGCTATTCAAAATTCTACTCTCACTGACGATACTATATTTTAGAACAAGAGCATGATCAAATCAGTTCATACTTGATGACTTGCCTGAAGAATATAATCATTTTATTATTCAATTATATGGTATCACATAATCATCCACTCTCTGTGATCGACCTTTATTATAAATTATCTCCATCTGTTTTACACATTAAAAAGACTTTTAGTTTCTCTATCATATTCATTAATAAAAGTTAAATTTGTAAACTTATTCATAATATTTTACTTTTCGTATAAATTACATTCCATAATTTATATAATGACAAAGGCTAATTATAACTTAGGAAAGAAGGGATAATTATCTACCATTAAATAATGCTATCTTTTGAAATGTGGTTAAGGTAAGGACACCCTTTCAAAATTATAGTGATTAAAAAAACTTTTAGAATAAAAATTAAGAGCATTCATTACGAGGTTGGTGGTTTGACATACCTATTATACAATCTGAGGTAACAAGTGGAGCTAATAAAACAAACATATAGTCTTTCCATTAAGCTTCCATATTTTATTCAAATAGTTTTATTATACAGGTTTCTTAGATTGTGTATGTTCTGAAAATTCCAATCCACAATCTGACCTGCGAACCCATAATCTATGAATTATATTTTTCAAATCAACTTAACCAATTAATTCGTGAGCTAGAGAAAATTGCAATATACTTAAACTTGTGGTGCAATCAATAAAACTTATTAAATTTTTTGAACTTATTGAAAATAATTATTTTATTCAGAATTAAGGAAGTTGAAAATGTTACAAACTTGCATCATAATCTTAAAGGAATTATTAAATAAGCAAATAATTAAAAGATATATAGAGCTTCAGCAGTGGATCGACATATTCAATCTTGTGACCATTCATTCACTTGCCATTTTGATGCTTACACTTTTTAGCTTTTCTTATCTCCGACAGTAAACTAGCAAACCTGCAAACATATATATAAATATAAATATTTTTAATTTTTTTTACACCGATAGAAAATAAATAAGTTACTATAAAATCAATTTTTACCTATTGAGTTCTTCCTGAATGGTGCCTTTATCAGGAACTGTTTCATATACGCCTGAATCTAGATTCACTCTGGTAAATTTTTTCTTCAATAAATTCTCACCAGCTTTCACCAGATTATTCAGATTATCTTTAGTAGATATATCCACAGAGGCTACCTCTCCCTCTAATGTATCATCCTGCAGTTTCATGCAACCATCTTAAGTACATATTGAGATTATTTTATTCATGAGAGGTACATAATTACTTACTTGAATTCTGAGGTAGTTGTCTTGAGATTGAAGAGCAGTAAAAAGCACAGAGTTGTGATAATCAACCATATCAGTGCTTGCTTCATTGAAACAATCAAGAACTGGAGTTGCACCAGAGTTGAATAACCATGTCAATGCTCCCCATTTAGCTACCATCTTAGCATTGTACTTTCTCTCACTCTTGTTTGATCCTGTCCCTATTGATATCACAAGAAAACGATCATATCCTACACCAGCATCATTTGCACTTCTCCCTTTTGGATGCCTTATCAAACCCTTTGTCACTTCTCTTATTGCAACCATAGTCTGCAAAATTCATCATCAAAAATCAAATCAATAATATCTTCATTTGTTTTTAATTTTAGATTCAGCCGAATTTTTACATCCGTATACGTTATAATATCATTTAAATTATTCTTAAAAACTTTATGAGACATGACTTTTTTTCAATATGATTCCTTCTCGAGCTGCAACATTACCGGATTGTTAGCACAAACGCCGCCGTCGATGAGGTTATATTCTTTAATCACTTTTCCTTGTTCATTTTTCTTGTCAAAATAGTGAGCAGGTAAATAAGTTGGAGCAGCTGATGTAGCTATGCAAATATCAGACAGTTTTACATCTAAAGCTGGCTCAGCATCAATCTGCATAATTTAATACATGATCAAATTCAAGATTATTGATGATTTAACCCATGCATGCATGCATTTAATTTTGATTTGTATTAAAAAACAAGAATCAAGGCCAATACCTGATAGGAGGAAAAAATGGTAGGTTGAAGTTTTTCAACATCAAAAGATGGAATAACAATGTTTGTGAGAGTTTGGCTCAAAAGCGTGTTCCCTGTCATCTCTCTTATTATGTTATGGAGATACTTCCCATTGTACTTAGGTCCTGATAAAGCTTTCGCTATGTTCATGATCGGCGCAAATATTCCACTGCCGATTCAACAATGATTCAAGAGTAATTAACTAGTTCTTCTAATGTATATGCATATTTAGACTTATTTAGTAATGATAAGTTAAATATATACCTTTTCTGTGGAAAAATATGTGGCAAATGTTTAAGGTAAAATGGAACAATTTCTCTTGCCTCAAATAAAGGACGGTTGTTGTTCTTTGGATTTGGAGTTGCTAACATGGTTGTAATAAGACCACCAGTACTTGTTCCAGCAATTACATCAAAATAATCTGCAAGTCTTGCATCAGCACCATCTATCTCCTGAAGTTGAGATTCAAGGTAGGCAAGAATAACACCAGGAATGATTCCTCTAACGCCTCCGCCATCAATGCTAAGAACGGTTATAAAATTCACAGGCTTAACTTCTTCCATTGATACAATCTAACTATTGTGTGAGTGAGTATGGAGATGGAGAACTTAGATGCTATTTAGACTAAGCGTGTGTTAGTATGGAGATGGATAATTTGATGAAATTAGGCAATGTGTATGCTTGTATATATAGATACGATAATTATGAGTTGATTTAGTGTACATCATAAAATATATATTATATAGAATAAATAATTGAATCAAATATATGTCTTTGTGCTTATAGAATAGGACACGCCAACTAACACTAACACATTCTAACACATAGATCTATGGTCTAACCTACACAGACTCAAATTATGTCAGACTTTCTTTAAAATAAAAAAGATCTGGACTTTTTTAGAAATCTATTTAGTTAAAAAAGTTATACCTCAGGCTATCAAAAACTCTTTCAAGTCTATCAAACCGGCTTATTTAAATAAATATAAATATTTTTATTTGTATTGTAATATTTTCATCGGGAAAATTACTCGTACCAACTATAACTTTTAGGAATTTATCAAATCTCCTTTGTCGTATTTTTGTTAGGTTGTATTTGGTGAGTAATTTTCGTCGGGCCGTGTTTAGCCTCGCTTTTTTTAATTGTTTGTGAGAACTTTTGGTTCTTTTATGATATCTTGATTAAAAAAAAAATTGTGTATTGTACTTTGAACTAAAATATAAAAATAAAACTAAGTAATCTTGAAGAACTTAAAAAAATAGAATGAAAACACCTTATGAACATTGTCATAAGTTCTTTTCATAAATTTTTTAAAATAAATAGTCTCACAAAACTTACACTACTAGTCTCATAAAAAATATATATTAATAGGAACATGACAGATTTCCGGAGGTTTATTGAAGATATGGATCTCGTGGATATCCCGTGTGTGGGTGGTAAATTTACATGATACAAAGGCAATGGAACAACTATGAGTCGTCTGGATAGATTTCTTATCTCTAATAAGATTATAGATTACTGGAATGTAATTGATCAAAGAATAGGAGAGAGAGAGAGATATCTCTGATCATTGTCATATTTTGCTCAATGTGGGGAGGTTAGATTGGGGCCCAAAGCCGTTTAGGTTCAATAACATTTGGTTCAAGCATGACGGATTCTTACCTTTTGTTAAAGAAGAGTGGGGAAAATTGATGGTGTAAGGGAGAGGGGACTACGTTTTATATGAGAAGTTGAAGAGATTAAAACCAATTCTTAGAAAGTGGAACCGGGACGTATTTGGATGGATTGATCTTTAGGTTAATGAGAAAGTAGACAAGCTTAATGATCTAGATAAGATGATTGTGGAAAACCATGGAGAAGATATCTCGAGTTTGATGGATGATAGATATAAGGTGACTTCGGAGTTTTTGAAATCTTTACTTTTAAAGGAGTGTATGCTAAGGTAAAAACCGAGGCAGCTTTGGCTTAAAGAAGGAGATAAAAATTCAAGATTCTTTCACAATTCCCTAAAGTCTAGAAGGAGGAGAAATGCGATTACTGCGATCAGAGGTAGGAATGGTTTGGTAGAGGGCGTGGCTGGTGTGAAAGAGGAGGTAAAAAATTACTTTGAAGAATTTTTCAGAGATGTTAGTGAGAATAGACCGGTGCCAGCAGCTCAGAATTTTAACTGTCTTATGAGGAAGATAAGTTTTGGCTCGATAGACCTTTTTCCGAATAAGAAATTAAAGAAGCTGTATGGGCGTGTGAAGGGAGCAAGAGCACAGAGCCAGATGGGTTTTCTTTTGATTTCTTCAAACGCTGTTGGGAATTTGTCAAACCAGATGTGTTTAAATTTGTGGAGGACTTCTATAAGGATGCCCGGTTAACAGAAGTTGTAACATCTTCCTTTATAACGCTTGTTCCTAAGGTACACAGCCCCCAAACCCTCAAGGATTTTAGGCCCATTTGCTTGGTTGGAAGCTTGTACAATATCCTTTCCAAATTTATGGCTGCAAGAATCAAAGTGGTGATAGGGAAACTTGTTCCGGTGAATCAATCTGCATTCGATCCTGGTAGAAATATCCTCGATAGAGTCCTTTTAATTAATGAGGTTTTGGATTTGGCTAGAAGAGAGAAAAGAAGTTGTGTTGCTTTGAAGGTTGACTTTGAAAAGGCTTATGACTGTGTTAATTGGGACTTTCTTCGTTTTGTGCTAATCAAGATGGGTTTTGGGAGGAATTGGTTAAGGTGGATGGATAGTTGTATATTCACTAGTAATACTTCTATCATAATTAACGGAGGCACGACAAAGGATTTCAAGGTTGAAAAGGGGCTCCGCCAAGGAGATCCTATTTCTCCTTTCTTTTTTGTTTTGGTCACAGAAGCGCTTGCGGGGCTAATGAAGAGGGCAATGGAGCTAGAAGGGCTTAGAGGTTTTAAGATCAACAACTTAGAAGAAGTCAATTTAGTTCAATATGCTGACGATACAATTATAGTAGCAGATGGTTGTAGTGAAAACTTTTGGATAATGAAGTCAATTCTCAGAGGTTTTGAGTTGATGTGTGGGCTGAAGATTAATTTCTTAAAAAGCAAGTTATATGGAATAAAAGTTAATGATTGGCTGTTGGAGGCGGGTTCAACTTTTCTGAACTATGACATTGACTGCTTTCCTTTCAAATACCTTGGTGTCATGGTAGGGGATAGTCCAAGAAAACTTTCAATGTGGAAGGAGTTATTATCTCAATTGAAGTCTAGACTAGCTACTTGGAAAGGAAGACTCTTAAACATGGCTGCTAAAGTGCCTGGATAAATTCGGTGTTGAATGCAATCCCAATCTATTCTTTATCCTTCTATTAGGTCCCCTCAAAAGTAATAAATGAATTACGAAAGATTCAGAGCAATTTTCTTTGGCATAAGAAGGAAGTGGGTCGTTCAATACATTGGGTGAGTTGGAAACTAATTTGCAATCCAAAACATAAAGGAGGTCTTGGAGTTAAGGATATTAAGATAATCAATCGGGATTTGTTACAAAAATGGAAGTGGAGAATTTTAAACGAGTCGGAAGCTTTGTGGAGTAGTTTGATACGAGGGAGATACGGATATCCGAGGATGAAAGTGTTAATTGGGACAAATTTGGTGTTATGTAGTACGGATTCAATATGGTGGCGAGATTTGATTCTCTTTGATAATATTGCTCATATCTGTCTAAATCTATTTACATGTGCCATTTCTTCTATGGTGAACAATGGCCATGGGACAATTTTTTGGCAGTCTAAATGGTTGGGGAATCAAGCTCTTATGGACGCATTCCCAGAAGCGTATGATGCTGATTTCAACAGAGTTGGTAATGTGGCGGATTTCAGGACATGGAACGACAATGTTTGTTCTTGGAATTTAAAGCCTGGAATAGATACAAATCATCCTTCTTTTCTGCTGGTTAAAGAAGATTTTATGGACCAGCTGTAGCAGTTCTCGCATTGTAACGGGGCTGAAGATGTTCATACATGGATGCTCTCGGGTGATGGTCGCTTTACTGTCCGGTCCTTTTATGAATTGTTTTTTCCTGAGTTTGCAGTAGGTGATTCGATCAATGAAGATGTTGCAAGGGCCCTGGTTTCGCTTTGGAAACTTGAAGCTCCCCCAAAGTTGCAGTTCTTTGGCTGGAGGGTCTTACTCAACTGTATTGCCACAAAGGACCAGCTCTTCATGCGTAACATTGTGCCAGTGAGTAATGATCTTTGTTGTGTGTTTTGTACGACACAGTTGGAAGATACTGATCATCTTTTTGGATCATGTTTGTTTACGGATTATATTTGGAGAAGAGTGATGAATTGGTTATACTTTTTTGAGGAAATGTATTTCGAAGAGTTCAAGAATTACTTCTTCAATGTTGAAAAAGTCAAGAATGCATTAAGGAGAAAAGTAGTAGCGGTCATTTGGCTTGTTGCTATTTGGAGCGTGTGGCTTTTAAAAAACGACTCCATCTTTTGATGATGTCATGTCGGCTATTATTTTTAGATTTTGGTTATGGTTATTTTCTTGTATGCCTTTGATAAATGGTAGTAACTTTTATACTTGGAATACTCTACCTTTCCTTTGTTTCGGGAGGTAGAGGATTTTCGTTTTTGTAATTTCGGTTGAGTAGCCGTTCTACTCGATTTTAATAGATCTCTTACCTATTAAAAAAAATTTACACTCATATAAGTCATTACAAACAACTTTTTACTATTCACTACGCCAAATTTGAGTTTTGCCAGCACAGCTACGAAAGCGCTTTTAGGAAAAAGCGCTGCTATAGGTTTTGCTAAAAACAAATCTAAAAAACAAGGAAAAAAAGCACTGTTGTAGGGGAACACTAGAAAGCGCTGGTAAAGGGTCCCCTTGCGAAAGCACTTTTGAAAAAGCGCTGGTAAAGGCCCCCATTTCAAAGCGCTTTTGAAAATGCGCTGGTAAAGTTCCCCCATTTCAAAGCGCTTTTAAAAAGCGCTGGTAAAGGGCCCCATTACAAACATACTTTATTATTAATCAGATTAACATAAATAAATAAATAAAATGAACATTAAATAAAAGAGAGATTAGGGTTCGTGTGAGGCCACTGGGATGTTGAAACAAATCTCTTTCTCCTTCTTCAAACGGCGACAACGCATCCTTCATCCCTCCGATTCAAATCAACGGCTACCATCTTCTTCCGTTTTTGGCGAAAGGTCCGCCAGCTCCCTTAGGTGAGACCTTCTTCTTCTCCGATCTCTCTTTCTCTAATGGCGAGCTCGCGACGGGTTTGGTGATGTTGGTGTTGAACCTTGTCGTTGAATCTTTGTTCGATATTTATCTTTTATATTTTTAGTCTAAATAAATATTAATTGAATTGCTTATTTTAATATGTTCTAATAAAATAGACTTTTAAGTCGGCTAATAGGCTAACTAGGTTTTTGAAAATGTCAGACTTTGGCCTAAAAATAAGCCTATGACAGGCTACAAGTCAGACTTAGACTTTGATATTTTAAATAGGGCGGGCTTAGGCTTAACATAGTTTTTTCTGGATCTTCGTCATCACCAAAAGACGTGGAAGAAATGAGTATCTTCTTGAGTTGGAAATAGTATCTTGGTAGGTCCGTCGATAACTCCTATGATTTCTCGATTTTTCCTTAAGAATCCTATCCTATTTCTAAGCCAATTGAGGGGTGAATATCATCGACTTTCATTGGATGTGTTCTTGTTTTGTCTTTTGTGATTTTTTGTTGTTGCTCTTTTCAACTTTTCTCAAATTGGAGAGATCTAGCTTTGTTTGAAGTTGGTTTTTCTATGTGTTTCTGTGGTTGTTTTTCTATTTGTTCTTTCTTCTTTGTGTTTAGGATTATTGTAATCAATAATTGTATTATTTTTTATTTTGATCTCGGGATGGATACTTCTTGTGCTCTTTTCCGAAATTCTTTGTAGAGGACTTATCTTTTTATTTTATGTCATATTTACCTTTAAAAGAAAAATGTGAATAAAATATATATTTGATGGGATAGATATAAATAAAAATAAAATAAGATAATTATCAAGAATTGATTTAATAATGTGCATGATAAAATTAGAATAAATATTTTTTTTTAAAATAAGATCCATTATTATTAAAAGTTAATTTAGTGTACATGATAAAATTTTAATAGAATAAATATTTGAATAAAAAACTTAATATAAAAATTCATAATATTTATTATAAATAAAATACAAAATAAATTATTTAAATATAATATATTTTTAAATACAATACCAATTTAAGAATTATTATACAATAATACATAAATATATTCAATATTAATTAAAAATAAATAATGACAATTAATGAGAATAAAAGAATAAAAAATTCAAAAACAGCTATTAAAATAAGAAATGAGATAGAACTTGGGATGACAATTTGCCTCGTAGCTATTTGGTATCGGCAAAAAATGTCTACAACGGACAAAGTAAAAATTTATAAAATAGACATAAATAATTATTTACTAAAATAAATAAAAATTAGTGCGTAGTTTAGTATCCACTATGTTCCATACTCAAATAATATATATTTATATATATTATCATTTATATTATTATCTAAAAATACATGTTTATCAATTTAAAAAATATCATTATTAATTTACTATGCATTTTAGTATAAATATTTGAATATTTTATAATTTAATAATAAAATATTTAAATTTTTTAAAATTTTTTTAAAAACTAAAATATTTGATATTTCATAATAGATTGATTTACTTTTACACTCTTTTTGATCAAAAATTAAAAATAAAAAAAATAAACATTATTTAAAATAAAATAGATGAACAGATTTTCCAAATTGATTAAAATGAAGAACCAAAAGTGAAATTTCGTCCAACTACTTTATGATACTCATTGAACACGAGGAACTCATTTTCAAAGAGAGGTAGTTTGCTTTGTTGAATTTAGTTTCCTCGGTTAAAATTCTTTAATGGTTTTATGTATAATGTGGGAAAGAAAACTCTTACATATCTGAATTGGTGGAATAACCACAAAAATTCTTTAATAGTTTATAAATAAGGTGGCAAAAACACTCATGATATGTATATGTAAATTGGTGGAATAATAATTTAAGTTGCACTATTAAAGTGGTCAATTTTGTCAGGATCTAATGCAAGTGTAATCATTTGGAGGTACTTTTCCCCCACCAACTTATTTAGTATTTAATAGTTATTGAATAATTTTCTTTTTATTCTTATTTTTATTAAAACTCAAGTATTGTTAATAAAAAATAGGGTTAAATATTTAAATCCCCATTGTAATGTTAGCGAGTTTTAGTTTTAGCCTCTGTAAAAAAATTATTGATCCCCCTAATTTTATTTAGATTCCATCAACAAACCCCCCAATTGCCTAGTGGCATGAAAGATTCTATGTTTTTTTTCCTATGTGGCTTTACTGTTTATTTTAAATCATGGTTTTATGCCACATTTGTAGTACAGCATGGCCAAATTTTGGAAGGTTCAAAATCTAGGGTTACGATTTGTACAATTTAACCCTCTTTATGCTTCTCTTCGTTTCTGTTCTTCTCTTCCTTCTTCATCTTGATTCTTCTTCATTTATGTTCTTCTCTTCCTTCTTCATCTTGATTCGTCTTCGTTTTTCTTCAAGCATGGGTGGTAGCAAGTCATCGTCATCATCAGCTGGTAATTTTGGTAGGGGGTTGCCAACATGTGGGTGCAATGAAACGATGAAGTTGTGGGTTTCAAACACAATTGATAACCCAAATAAGAATTTCTGGAAATGTAGAAATTCAATGGTAAGTGTTTCTATTCCTTTTAATGTACAATTTTTCCAGAAGTTGATGAATGTTGAATTGGATTTTGTAGAATGGCTGTGTGTCATACCCCAAAATTTGCCCTCCATGTTCCATTCACAATGATTCAGAATTCAAGATTCAATGCCAAAGCTTTGCTCAAACAATCCCCAAGATCCACAGTCAACTGATCCAAACCTGAAGGTCAACTGCAATCAAAGCATGATTCAAATTAGGACCATGGGTCAAACATCAAGTATAGAGGAGTATAACCATCATTTGATCAAGAATGATCATGATTCCATTAATAGAAACTCAGAGATGAACAAATACAAAAAGGGTCAAATTAGGGTTTCTTAGGAGAAAGTCAACCCAACTTTGACTGGGCATAACTTTCACATGGAACATCAAAAATTCCTCACTCAAAGCCTATTTTGAAGGAAATTGGATTCTCTACAACTTTGTCTCTCACAAGCCAGGGCTAGAAATGATTCATTTGAGAGATACAATGCAAAAGATTACAGGTCATTTTCAGGCATCCTCCAAAAGTAGTTTTTTCCCAAAGAGGATATGATCAAGATAAAAGCTCCAAATGAAAAATATATTCCAAAGTGGCTTGTAGAGGACCTCTTGAGGTTTCCAAAAAGTATTAGAACTCCCTCATAGCTTAAAAATTGAGTGAGATATGCTTGATCAAAGTTGGGTGATTTTGAAGGACCAAATGTGAAAAAAGAATGTTCAAATTGAGAAATTTTGCAAATGGGCCTATGGTTTCTTGATGCAATCTTGGTCCACAAGTCATTAGCATGCCTAAAATCATTTGCCACGAAATTTAGCATTATATTTGATTTAATATGATTTTTATCTCATTTTTAATGATTTAAATTAAATGGAGAATCAAATATTTTGTTAAATAAGTATATATAGATTGATTCCAATCAATATTAATGACAAATATAATATAATTTTCGTGCATATTAATTGGATAAAGATCAACACAAATTTTGGCCAAAAAAAGAAAGTTTTTATTCAAGAAATAAAACCAATTTTCACAAACATGGCAAGAAGGGATTTAAAGGGTTTTGGGCCCTTGTTTCAGACCTAATTGAACCTCTATAAGTAGTTGACACAAGGCATATGAATAAGGGTTCAGGAATTCGGATCAGAGGCATACATTCAAGAACAAAAAAAAGTCTAAGAACTCAAATTCGCTCTCGAGGATTTAAGGCTTCTCCACAAGATTTGAAGATTGCAAACGCTTCATGGAAGGATTCTGAACGTATTAGAGTCATCACGCTGCAACAACGACCCCAGATAACCTCCATTAAAGCCAAGGTATGTACCTCTAAAAATCGGATCGATTGGACTGTTGCACGCATCCTCATAGGTTTATGTTTGCATATTATGATTCTGTTTCATGCTGTGAGCGTATGTGCGTGATTAATTGGATTTCTGGGCGTGTTTAAGGTGGTTCACCATTGTAGGCCGTTAGGGTTCTTGAAAGTTTGAATTAGGGCTTTTTATTAGAGGTAAAATTAGGGTTAATTAGTGGTATGAATGAAGTCGCGGAGTCTGGACGAAGGGATTGATGGGGTCGCGAAACATGTATTGGTGTGTATGTGTTATTCGTAATTTTCAGGTTGAGTTTTGCTACGAAGGAATTCGTAGCCAAACCGTAGCAAAAATATGCAGGTTTGTCTGGCTTAATGGAGAAGACGATGAGGTGTTATCCCGTCATTGGTTGATTTGAGTTTTCGCGCGCGTTTTCTTATCATGTATTTTTGAATGTTATATGAACAAATGGTTGTGTTTGATTAACACGCAGTGCTTGGAGACGCGCTGGTACGTGTGTTTGCTGGTCATTCAAGGGTCCAGGGTTCGATCCCTGGCCCTTGCTATTATTTTTCTGAAATTCCTAACTCATGATCCAGCGCGCGCATCATCATGGGGTTCATCATACTCCCTCTGATCTGATCCCTCCATTCACCACTAACTTAGATCTCACGGCCAGGATCTGGTGCCCTATACCATGAGCTTTCCATTCAACCACACTGAATTACAATCCTTATTAAACTTAAATAATTTCTATTATTCATTTAAATTAAAATGCTTTTTAGTATATTTATTTATGTAATAATAATAATTTTTTAAAATAAATTATTATATGATATTAATACTAAAAATACAATTTGTTGTTCGTTCCGATTAAATTAATTAATCGCTATGGGCAATAATGAATTTTAATTAAAATGTTATTTAATTAAAATACAATGAATCTCTATTTGGTTAAATGGTTTCGACTATCTTATTAGTCGCGATGATTAACCTCTCTATTTTCTAACTTCAAATTTGTTATTCTTTTTTAGTCGAATCAATCGATTATGAGGGGTAACGATACAAATTAATTATTAAAATACTATAATTCGTTATTGGTAATAATCAAATTAATTGATTAAAATTGGTAACGATACAACTTTTAATCTGTTAACTATGACGATCGAATCTATTGATCGTTGCGGTTAGTAGTGTCATACCAAATCAGGGTTGTACGCCCAAAACACTCAAAATACACTAAACCACAATACTAAAATATGGATTTTCATCCTCATCAATTAGACAATTCAAAAAACGCTTTTCAAAGCACAAACAATTTCAAATAACCATAATCAATTCAAAGGCGTACAACCCTTCCCCGAACTACGTTGACTCTGATTCTCCCTAAGGAGATACGTAGGCACTTGGCAACAAGGCGAGTCCCCTTCCCCTTCCTCCAAATCTTAATCATGTCTTTAACCCTATTAATTGTTTGTCACCTTTCTTTATGTCTTGCCATAACCCTTATCTTTGCAATGTTAACCTTTAGGAAAGGGTTGAGGGTGCCTAACACCTTCCCTCAACCTGAATATAGTATCTTACCCTGATCTCTTAATTGCATAGGTTTCCTATTCGCCTTGGTAGAATAGGTGGCGACTCTCTAAGTTATAATTTTTAGGCAGGTTGCTACAGCTGGCGACTCTGCTGGGGACAACTATAATGGTGAATACTATGCTCCTATAGGTTTTAGGTTTTGGCAGGGTTTAGGTTTTGGCAAACTATTTAAGTTTTTGGCAAACTCTTTAGGGTTAGGCTAATTTGCCATTTTTATGGTTTGTGTTTCGTTTTATTTTTATTTATTTCTGCCTAAAATTATTTAATTGTATATGTTTATATATTTGCATTTTAATTGCATAAATATTATATTATATGCACTGTTGTGTTATTATGTTGCGTTAAAACCCTAAGTGTGGGAGTTAACTTTGAGATCAATAGGGGAGTATGAATCTCCTACGAGTCTCATTGATAACTCCACTCGGAGTGGGTTGAGTATTCGGAAATGTCCAAAACGAGGCTTGACTTTGTTGAGGGCAGGACTGGATACTTGGCTGATCTCTCCGAGAACCTACCCCAAAAATTCGAACCTCATGGATAAAATGAGTTGTTCTAAAATCCAAAGAGACAAAAAGTCTCGGAGGTTACGAACGACCCCATGAGACCTTCTAGAACACCCCCTATTAAAAGGTTGGCTCCCAAGAGCCGCTACGTCGAACCTATGAACTTATGTGATTTGTGCTATATGTATATATTGTGTTGATCATTATTTTTATTATTTCTTTTTTCATTCATCATACATCATGTGCATTCTTGCATCATATTTTTATTCAAAATAAAAAATAAAAAAGGATATCATACGCATCATGCATGGCATACACATCATTTTCATGACATTAAGAGAAGATTCCTCTTCTATCTCCAGAGCAAGGGACCATTGGGAAGGATAACCTAACATCCCGACCATACTATCAAACAAGATTTCAGCAGAAGAAATCAATGGATCAGTTGGAACAGAATCAAGCCGCCCTTCGTGAGGAAGTAGATCAACTGAAGGTCAGTGTGGAGGAGGTCAAAGGAGGTATGGCTCAGATGCTAGAATTCATGAAGGCCCTCCTAGACAAACAAGACAAGGCAAAAGAGGTTCAGTCTGGGGATACCCTGGTTCAGGATGAGATCCCTAACGACAAAAACCCGCTGCTAGGATTTGTTTCAGGCTTTGGCCCGGATAAGGACAAATCTCAGGCTCGATCTGTCAGAAGGGCTATCCAATTCCAAGAGAAAGGAGAGGCCTCCCAAGAAGGATTTGTCCCCACTCCACAAACAAAAGGGACAACCCGCACAGTGCGCATTCCTGCTAGCAATGTCCCTAAGGACGATGATTACCTGGATCTACAATACGGAGTGCAAGAGGTGGACAACTCAGACCAAGTACCTCAGACACAACAGTCTATTCCTAACTCTAGGGAAGACTCCAAGGGTAGTGACCAAATCAAGGCACTGGAGGAGAGACTAAAAGTGATAGAAGGATACGATGTCTTTGATGTGGATGCCTTCGAAATGAGTTTGGTCTCAGACTTGACTATCCCTCGCAAATTCAAGATTCCCGACTTCGAGAAATACAAAGGACTCACATGTCCGAGGAATCACCTGCGCATGTATGTGCGAAAAATGGCTGCCTACGCCCACGATCAAAAGCTAATGATACATTTCTTTCAAGAAAGCTTAAGCGGAGCGTCCATTGACTGGTACATGCAATTAGAGAAGTCTTCTGTCCGAAGCTGGAATGATTTGGCCAACACCTTCTTAAAGCATTACAAGTACAACTTGGACATGGCACCCAACTGAATGCAATTACAGAATATGTCACAGAAGAAGGATGAATCATTCAAGGAGTACGCCCAAAGGTGGAGGGAAATGGCTTCTCGAATCCAACCTCCCTTGATGGAAAAAGAACTGGTGGACATATTTATGAGCACTTTGCAAGGACCGTACTACGACAAGATGGTCGGAAGCATATCTTCAGGGTTCTCGGACTTGGTAGTCATTGGTGAGAGGATTGAAGATGGAATCAAAAATGGGAAGATACAAGGGGCACCCTCAGGTTCCTATCACACAAAGAAGTCATATGACGGAAAAAAGGAACCCAACACCGTTGGAGCAATCCTGGTTAATCAGACACCAACACTACAACAGAAGGATCAGCAAAAACAACAGGGTGGCCAACGCCCCTGGAGGTCCAAGCCAAAACGATCGTTTACCCCATTGCACATGCCGCTGTCTCAAGCTCTGCAACATCTGCTCAGTCAGAACTTGATAACTCTGCTGCCTCCATACTCAGCTCCAGCTAACCCCGCTCCCGGGTACAAGCATCATGCTAGATGCGCTTATCATTCAGACAGTCCTGGTCATGATACAGAGGATTGTGGGCCGTTGAAACACAAGATACAAGATTTGATTGAAGAAGGGCTCATTGAGTTCGAAGATCCTAGCAAGTCTAAAGCCATAGGTGGCTAGAAGGAGGATTTCTCAGATCATTAGTTTTGTTTTCATTCGTAATTTCTTTCCGTTTGTTTAAACATTAGTCTTATGACATATGCTATGTACTTTACAACAATCATTAATGCATTGCTTACGTTTGTCTTGATTCATTCCTAGTGTTCTCACTATATTTAAAACTGTGTTTTTACTTGGTTTTCTTCTTTGTGATATTCAACTCTCGATCAAAGTCGTACACCTTTTGAGGGAGAATGACGAAAACGATACCATAATTTCATACACTATGCTTTCGAATAGACCGTGTTGACGATGTACAGGCATTTGTTCAATCCCTAAAATAATGGAGATATAAGGATGTTAATCCCTCGTCAACCCCTTTGAGCCTAAAGAAGTAGGAGTTTTCCTTCATATAAAATAAAACCCTTCATATATAACCTGGGGTAGGGTAGCTTCTCATTTAACTTAATCATTCCAAATTGTTCCTTTGAACATAATCACCGATGGTTCCCCATCATCATTAAATCCGGCAGTCAATATCCAAGAAAGCAATGCAAGGGCCTTCTAAGTCAAAACCTATTAAGGAGACTTAGGCAAAATTGGGGCATCCCGCTGACTGTAGTTTTAAAAGGAAGAGTTCAGGCAAAAGTTAGGGATAACAAAGTCGAAAAGAGGTCACTATGTACCTTCGACAAAAGGAAAGATATTACAAAAAAGGAGAATGACTGCCTTTGCAGATAAACCTTTGGTTTTCGAACCATCATAAATGTCAATGTCATAATTCCCAAATTCTTTTGGAAACTAAATGCATAGTTAACTGAGCATAGGACTGGAGAACATCACGAAGATGGGGATGGGTACAAATGAACTTTGAGCCTCTATCTTTTGTTTCTTTAAACCGTGAACCAGGCCACGTTACAACCCTTAAAAGTCCTAACTGAAGCATGGTTAGTTCGAAAGCATACCGTTACCAAAGGTATCCCGACTCCTTAAGGTCTACTATAACTCTTGAGTTGATATCACTTTCTTACAAAAAAAAAACTCTGTTTTACTCAAAAAAAATGTTTTCAAACTTTCAAGACAGACGTATGCATTCGCATTTCATTATAAAGTACACTTGTCTATATAGATTTAAATGTTAACATCAGGGAGAAGTTGCATGGGGCATGGTTAATGTCTAAAGATCCTACTGACTGACGAAGTAGCTTTTAAAAGCTTGTCAAAAGAAGAAGCATCTCTCACACATGACTGAGATAGCTGAAATGCACACGGGGCATAACTCGTCATTTATCCCATTTACATGGGGCAATCAAATCAAGATCCATAGAATCTCTCAAAGATGCTGGATAGCCCATGGGGCAAGCCCATTATCTGGGGGCACGTTGCAAAGGTCACTCAGTACCAGATGGTATCAATACCACTCTCACATCCTTTCCAGGAACCTTTATAGGATATTTCTCATTCTATCCATGCAGTCTTCTTTAAGACATGTTCAAACACTCCTTACCCTTTCTGGGAACCTTTTTCATACAGTCTTTTTAAGACCCACCTTCTTATCCTTTCTATTTTCAAACCCTTTCAGACAGTCTTCTCTAAGACATATTCCTTTCCAAGAACCTTTTCTAGGTAGTCTTCTGTAAGACGTTTCTTAACTGTTTTCAGTTAGTCTTTTAAGACATATTCAAACTTCTCTCACGCTTCCAAAAAACCTTGTCAAACTTTGTTTAAAGTACAAAGTCTTTTATAAGACAGTTCACCATTCTTTCTAGAATAGTCTTCTTCAAGATGTTTTCCTTGAGTTTTGTTTAAAACCTCGCGTTCCTAAAAACAGTCTTTATCCTCTATAGGAATATTTCTGACCCTCTGCACAAACATATCCCTTTGAGCGTTGTTTAAAGCGCAGTCTTGTTCAAGACAATTTCCCATTTTCTCCAAGGACCTCTTCAGGTAATCTCATAGAAGACATCATCTCATTCTGAGTACTCAGCAAATCGCTATCCGTCATGCGCTACCGAAACGCGTGACTCACTCTGAAAAGCATCTACTTCACATCCAACACTTACAATCAAGAATCCTATTGACTAGGGGCATTCTTTTTCAAGAATTCAAACACTGGGGAAATACATATTCAGGCAAGACATGGTGAAATTCGAGTTCCCTCGAAAGGTCCCTCCTTCAGATTAAGGGACACGTCTCTCAAAATTCCCAATATTCGGGAAGTCACATTGGCATCATGCAAAGAGCATTGTTGCATATTTGATCTTCTCACGCCTGTACCGTTCACACCCCGCAGTGTGGGATAGGCATACATGCATAATTCTCATTGAGAATCTCATTACATGACACATGCATCATAACATTGCATAAAACTAACGCTACCTTTTCAGGTCACTTCACTTCAAAAATGTTAGCATCCAATTACCACGCAAACATGATCGTATCAACGATTCAATCTTAACAGATACAATTCAAATACTTCATTCCAAGTCTTTCTTCAAAGGCAATCCAGAAGCAATCAAACAGTTTCTTACCTCTCCAGGTAGTCTTGTCCAAGACAATTATCCAAATCTTCCCAAGCAGTCTTGTTTAAGACATATCCTAAACCTTTATAGGTAGTTTTGTTTAAAACGTAGCATGACCTTCATAAGAACCTGTCTAGGTAGTTTTATTGAAAACATATTATAGGAATCTTTTTAGGCAGTTTTGTTTAAAACGTTTCATATCCTTTATAGGAATCTTTTTAGATAGTTTTGTTTAAAATGTTTCATATCCTTTATAGGAACCTTTCTAGGTAGTTTTGTTTAAAACGTTCCACGCCCTCTATAGGAATCTTTCTAGATAGTTTTGTTTAAAACGTATCGTATCCTTTATAGGAACCTTTCTAGGTAGTTTTGTTTAAAACGTTCCACGACCTTTATAGGAACCTTTCTAGGTAGTTTTGTTTAAAATATTTCATAGCCTTTATAGGAACCTTTCTAGGTAGTTTTGTTTAAAACGTCTCACGACCTTTATAGGAACCTTTCGAGGTAGTTTTGTTTAAAACGTATTGTGTCCTTTATAGGAATCTTTGTAGGTAGTTTTGTTTAAAACGTATCATGCCCTTTATAGGAATCTTTCTAGATAGTTTTGTTTAAAACATATCGCTCCCTTTATAGGAATCTTTCTAGATAGTTTTGTTTAAAACGTATCGTATACTGTCTAAGAGCCTTTCCAGGTGAGTCTTGTGTAAGACGTATCACATCCTTTCCAAAACTTTTCTAGGTTTGTCTTGTTTAAGACGTATCATAATCTTTCTAGGCATTCAAAGTTTAAGACATGTTATAACCTGTATAGGTAATCTTGTTCAAAAGTTTGCAAATCCTCTCTAGAAACCTCTTCAGGTAGTCTTCTTTAAGACATTCTTTTTCCAAAAAAAAAAAACCTATTCAGGTAGTCTTCTTCAAGACATTCCTTTTTCTAAAGCCCCTTTGTAGGTAGCTTTCTTCGAGACATTCTTGTTTTAAGTACCTTTTTGAGGTAGTCTTCTTCGAGACATTCTTGTTCTATGTACCTTTTCAGGTAATCTTTTTTCAAAAAAAAAATTAAATTATTATCCTTTTTCAGTCTTCTTTAAGACATTCTACGAACCTTTCCGGGTGGTCTTTTCTAAGACATTCATTGTCCTCTCCAAGAACCTCTTTAGGTAGTCTTTGCAAAACATTTTCAACCTCTTCAGGTAGTCTTATGTAAGACATTACTTTATATCTCTTCATATACAATCAAATGGATGGCATCTATAAGCCCATCTCCCATAGAGCTATTTCCCTATGCAAACAAATTTCAGGGCATTTCAGTGTCCAATCATCTTCTACCTCTTCAGGTTCAAGAAGATTGAACAGGGGCAGCTGTCATACCCCAAAATTTGCCCTCCATGTTCCATTCACAATGATTCATAATTCAAGATTCAATGCCAAAGCTTTGCTCAAACAATCCCCAAGATCCACAGTCAACTGATCCAAACCTGAAGGTCAACTGCAATCAAAGCATGATTCAAATTAGGACCATGGGTCAAACATCAAGTATAGAGGAGTATAACCATCATTTGATCAAGAATGATCATGATTCCATTAATAGAAACTCAGAGATGAACAAATACAAAAAGGGTCAAATTAGGGTTTCTTAGGAGAAAGTCAACCCAACTTTGACTGGGCATAACTTTCACATGGAACATCAAAAATTCCTCACTCAAAGCCTATTTTGAAGGAAATTGGATTCTCTACAACTTTGTCTCTCACAAGCCAGGGCTAGAAATGATTCATTTGAGAGATACAATGCAAAAGATTACAGGTCATTTTCAGGCATCCTCCAAAAGTAGTTTTTTCCCAAAGAGGATATGATCAAGATAAAAGCTCCAAATGAAAAATATATTCCAAAGTGGCTTGTAGAGGACCTCTTGAGGTTTCCAAAAAGTATTAGAACTCCCTCATAGCTTAAAAATTGAGTGAGATATGCTTGATCAAAGTTGGGTGATTTTGAAGGACCAAATGTGAAAAAAGAAGGTTCAAATTGAGAAATTTTGCAAATGGGCCTATGGTTTCTTGATGCAATCTTGGTCCACAAGTCATTAGCATGCCTAAAATCATTTGCCACGAAATTTAGCATTATATTTGATTTAATATGATTTTTATCTCATTTTTAATGATTTAAATTAAATGGAGAATCAAATATTTTGTTAAATAAGTATATATAGATTGATTCCAATCAATATTAATGACAAATATAATATAATTTTCGTGCATATTAATTGGATAAAGATCAACACAAATTTTGGCCAAAAAAAGAAAGTTTTTATTCAAGAAATAAAACCAATTTTCACAAACATGGCAAGAAGGGATTTAAAGGGTTTTGGGCCCTTGTTTCAGACCTAATTGAACCTCTATAAGTAGTTGACACAAGGCATATGAATAAGGGTTCAGGAATTCGGATCAGAGGCATACATTCAAGAACAAAAAAAAGTCTAAGAACTCAAATTCGCTCTCGAGGATTTAAGGCTTCTCCACAAGATTTGAAGATTGCAAACGCTTCATGGAAGGATTCTGAACGTATTAGAGTCATCACGCTGCAACAACGACCCCAGATAACCTCCATTAAAGCCAAGGTATGTACCTCTAAAAATCGGATCGATTGGACTGTTGCACGCATCCTCATAGGTTTATGTTTGCATATTATGATTCTGTTTCATGCTGTGAACGTATGTGCGTGATTAATTGGATTTCTGGGCGTGTTTAAGGTGGTTCACCATTGTAGGCCGTTAGGGTTCTTGAAAGTTTGAATTGGGGCTTTTTATTAGAGGTAAAATTAGGGTTAATTAGTGGTATGAATGAAGTCGCGGAGTCTGGACGAAGGGATTGATGGGGTCGCGAAACATTTATTGGTGTGTATGTGTTATTCGTAATTTTCAGGTTGAGTTTTGCTACGAAGGAATTCGTAGCCAAACCGTAGCAAAAATATGCAGGTTTGTCTGGCTTAATGGAGAAGACGATGAGGTGTTATCCCGTCATTGGTTGATTTGAGTTTTCGCGCGCGTTTTCTTATCATGTATTTTTGAATGTTATATGAACAAATGGTTGTGTTTGATTAACACGCAGTGCTTGGAGACGCGCTGGTACGTGTGTTTGCTGGTCATTCAAGGGTCCAGGGTTCGATCCCTGGCCCTTGCTATTATTTTTCTGAAATTCCTAACTCATGATCCAGCGCGCGCATCATCATGGGGTTCATCATACTCCCTCTGATCTGATCCCTCCATTCACCACTAACTTAGATCTCACGGCCAGGATCTGGTGCCCTATACCATGAGCTTTCCATTCAACCACACTGAATTACAATCCTTATTAAACTTAAATAATTTCTATTATTCATTTAAATTAAAATGCTTTTTAGTATATTTATTTATGTAATAATAATTATTTTTTTAAATAAATTATTATATGATATTAATACTAAAAATACAATTTGTTGTTCGTTCCGATTAAATTAATTAATCGCTATGGGCAATAATGAATTTTAATTAAAATGTTATTTAATTAAAATACAATGAATCTCTATTTGGTTAAATGGTTTCGACTATCTTATTAGTCGCGATGATTAACCTCTCTATTTTCTAACTTCAAATTTGTTATTCTTTTTTAGTCGAATCAATCGATTATGAGGGGTAACGATACAAATTAATTATTAAAATACTATAATTCGTTATTGGTAATAATCAAATTAATTGATTAAAATTGGTAACGATACAACTTTTAATCTGTTAACTATGACGATCGAATCTATTGATCGTTGCGGTTAGTAGTGTCATACCAAATCAGGGTTGTACGCCCAAAACACTCAAAATACACTAAACCACAATACTAAAATATGGATTTTCATCCTCATCAATTAGACAATTCAAAAAACGCTTTTCAAAGCACAAACAATTTCAAATAACCATAATCAATTCAAAGGCGTACAACCCTTCCCCGAACTACGTTGACTCTGATTCTCCCTAAGGAGATACGTAGGCACTTGGCAACAAGGCGAGTCCCCTTCCCCTTCCTCCAAATCTTAATCATGTCTTTAACCCTATTAATTGTTTGTCACCTTTCTTTATGTCTTGCCATAACCCTTATCTTTGCAATGTTAACCTTTAGGAAAGGGTTGAGGGTGCCTAACACCTTCCCTCAACCTGAATATAGTATCTTACCCTGATCTCTTAATTGCATAGGTTTCCTATTCGCCTTGGTAGAATAGGTGGCGACTCTCTAAGTTATAATTTTTAGGCAGGTTGCTACACTGTGGTCTGTTTATGTGGGATGATTTGGTGAACGAACTTAATCCTTCAAGATGCTGTCAATGTGAAATCACCAAAGTTTCGTTGCTTGAATTTGCGAAGGAAATTGTTAAGGATATTGATTGGGAAGCTGGGAAGAGATTGGGAGAAGACTCAAAGAAATTAGACAAATTGAAGAAGAAGCTTAGAATGGAGAAGAGAAAAAATCTTGTTCTGAAGGTTGTACTTAGTATGTCATGGATGTTTTTTGCTTTAGTGTTTAAGCTAATGTAATTTCCTTGTACTGAAATTTTTTTTAAGTTAATGTACTTGTGTTTTAATGGAAGGTTCCTGTAACTTTCATGGTTTCTATGTAATTGGTTTGGTCTATCAATGGAAAACCTTGTTCTAATATTTGTAATTGATTTGGTTTATCAATGAAAGTAATATTATGTTTACCTTCTATGGCTTATAATGTATTGTAATTGAACAGCTTGTGTATAACTTAACATAACTTGAAATAGGTCTGTTACAAAACATGTTCCATCATAAATTAACTTCTAAAAGGTGTGTTACAACACTTGTTACAGCCTTATAACATGATACCCAAAATAACATGACACCCAAAATGGAACCCTTACAAACTTAGTCTTAGTACATAAACACAAAATGCCACAAACACAAAATAATAGAAACTTAGTCTTAGTACATAGTTTTACAACATCCCTAATCTCTAGTTTTATTGTTCTTCCATGACTTCATAAACCTAGTAGCCACACCAAGCTTTGAGTCTTTGGCACATGGCTTTTCTTCAGCATCTGATTTCCCTTTTTCTTTTCGTTATCGCGGCGGAAGGATTGAAAGGCTTGGTAGATAAGGCGGTTATAAACGAAGATTATGCGGGATTCTCAGTTAACGGAAAGTGCTTTGTTAATGCTCTTCAATTTGAGGATGATACGCTAATGGTAGAAGATGGTATTTGGAATCACATTTGGGCCATCAAATCCGTTTTGAGGAGCTTCGAACTTATATCGGGGCTTGGTATTTACTTTCATTAAAGTATACTCATCAACATAAACATTAATAGCAATTTTATGGAAGTGATAACTTCTTTTCTAGCGTGCAAGAGGGAGGAAGACAGGTTTCTTTTTCTTGGCATACCTATAGGATGCAATCCTAGAAGACTATCCGCTTGGCGTCCCCTAGTGAATAAAATTCAAAACAAATTGAATAGTTGGAAAGGAAGGTATCGTAGCATCGGTGGGAGACTAACTCTTTTAAAGTCAGTTCTCGGGAGTTTAGCTATTTTCACGCTTTCTTTTTACAAAGCCCCGAAGAGTATTGTAAAGGAAATCACCAGGATGCAAAGAAATTTTTTGTGGGGTGGAACGGTGGATAGGAGATGCATTCATTGGGCGAGTTGAAAATTATTTTGTTTACCGGTAGAGAAGGGAGGTTTGGGGTTAAGGAGAATTGAAGATTTCAACGTGGCTCTCCTTTGCAAATGGAAATGGAGAATCATGGAGGGAAATGAAGAGATGTGGTACAAAGTGTTGAAGGCAAGATATGGCGATTTAAATTGTCAGACTCTTAAAAGAGGAGGTATTCATAAGGTAAAGGGTTCTTGTTCCTCGTGGTGGGCGGATTTAGTTTCTATTGATCGTGGTTTAAAGGAGGAGGTTATTAATAGAGGCTGCAAGTTTGAGGTGGGAAATGGATTTTCGACACCTTTTTGGAATTCGGCTTGGACTGATTCAGGCATTCTCAAAGAGGTTTTTCCTTCTTTATTTTCTGTTTCTTTACTGAAGGATGTCGCTTGTGTGGCATTGGGGGGTTGGTGTAATGGAACTTGGCGGTGGGACGATCGCGACATTCCGAATAGCAGTCTGCTGCTTCCTGATTGCGCAGCTGAAAAGCTGCTGCTTGATGCTGTTCTGCAGCAGCCACTGTTGTCCACAGGCAGCAAGGATTCTATCCGGTGGACTTTCGAAGACGCTATCGGATTTTCGGTTGCTAACTGTTTTAGTCGCATTGTGGGACAACATGCTCCTTTCAGCCCTTGCGACCGCTTTGACAAAGCTTAGCCATGGTGTGGAAGATGGAAGTTCCGGTTAAGATTATAGTTTTTGGGTGGCGGTGTTTCCAAAATATTTTTCCAACTAAAGATCTTCTAGCAATTAGAGGTATTTCTCCTTCATCTAACTCTCTTTGCGTTTTCTATAATAAAAGAGAAGAATCCTCTCTTCACTCCCTCTTGTTATATCAGTATATGATAATAGTTTGGAAGGAGGTGGCCTATTGGATTGGTTTGGAAGATAGCCTAGTCGACTCCTTTAAGGAAGGATTTATGAAATGGCATTTGTACTGCAAGTCGAGAAAAATCAAGAAAGAAAAGGAGGGGGTAGTGTGGTTGGCGGTGGTTTGGACTCTTTGGTTGACAAGAAACAGTATTATATTTAAAAGCGATACGTGGAACATATTGGATATCGTTTGGGAGATAAAAGCTTTGGCGTGCAGATGGACTTTTATAGGAAAAATTAACTATCCCAATTGTAATTTTTACAATTTTAACAAAAATCTGTTGTTGTATTTATCGTAGATCACAATTGGTGTGTAATTTTTCTTTCAAGGCTATCCTTGCCTCTTTTGTATCAAGCTTTTGGAGAACTTGGGTTTTGTTTTTAATATATTCTTGATTAAAAAAAAGTTAAATACACACAAAATTTTATAATGTTGAACATAAAAAAAAATGAAACAATGTTTTTAATAACTTTTAAATGGCAAAATACTAATTCATAATGAAAAAAGAGGAGAATAAATCATCAAAAAAAATACGAAAAGATAGCACAAGATGTGTCAAGCTAAAAACACCATAGAAAGAAATATATAATAAAAGAGTTAACAAAAAGCAATCCAAATGTAAAAGGTATAAGAAAAAAAACTCCCAAAACAACTAAAAATCAACAAGAAATTAAAAAGCAATGATGAAAAAAATTGCAGGAAACAAAAACCTCACCTCTAAAAGGGCTCATGCCATCAGAACTACCATCAACTGAGCATATGGCTCAAAGAGAAGCACTAGAATCACTCAAACTTAGGAATCATATAATAGATTCTCAAATTGCTATTGATTAATACTTAATAGTAGGTTATGAAGCAAATCAGATAATGTGCTTAAGTTTTTCATTGATTTACTAAGATACTATTTACAAGACAAATAAACACTTTTTATTCCATTTATTTCTCATTTGCTCATGAGCCATACAAATAATATAATTTTGAATGTTCCAAATTGTCTAGATAATAGAATGTGAAATCATTGCAAGCCCACCCATAATCCTTAACCCACCACCTAAAAAGAGAAAAAAATAAAGCTAAAAAAATTATAGAGTTCATAGGAAGAACTACTAACCAATTAAAACCACATTATCAAAGTTATCTCACATGTAACAAACAAGTGTGAGCTGACTCTACCAAGCCTTCACACAAAGGACAAGAGACCGCAATTGGCTCAGTAATCACCCTACGCATAGTTAGAGTCTCTCTAGATTGGATCCCATCTTGCATAAGTTTATAAGAAAAAAATATCATATGGCCTATCTAGCCTTGATGAGATAAAAGGTCAAATCCTCAACCCGAAGAGAGAGAGAGAGAGAGAGAGAGAGAGAGAGAGAGAGAGAGAGAGAGAGAGAGAGAGAGAGAGAGAGAGAGAGATTAAAAGAGTTATTTAGCTCCATCCAGACTTTATAAATAGGAGCGACAAAGAAAACCACATCTTTACCTTGACGCTACTACCATCTATCTCTATATTGAGTTACAGTTAAACCTTGGAGAATAAAAAGAAGATTAGTAAAAAGAAGTTTTCTCGTGGACAAATAACATTCTTTCACCTTAGACCCGAAATTAACACCCATTTTCTCACTAGTCTATCTCACCCATAATCCCCTCTGGTTGCTTAGAGATGGAAAAAGCCTTGAGAACCTAATTTTAAACGAGATGAACCCAACTCGGAAAGAAGTTTGAAGACTCGATCCCAGTGTCTTACTAATACCATCTACAAACCAAAATAAAGGTATTGTCTTCATTGGAACGTAGAAGAACACTCATTCTCACTAAATGGATGTGGAACAAAAACTCAAAGACTACGCATGTCAAGGAAGATACAATTGAAGAACTTTATCTCATTGCTAGGATTTCATACCAAAGGCGAGAACCTCCTAAGATCAACCTCCACCTTTATTTGGCCAAAAGTTCCAAATTACCTAAATTGAGATCCCTAACGCTTAGGACACATTTACTCTTAGGTTTATAGACATCAGACACTTAACCTAAGAAATCTTATAGTAACCCTACATACCATCCTAAAGGAACTTTCATTGAATCCTAATTAGATTCTTCCAAATATTCCAAGCATTTTCTAAAACTATAAGAAGAAAATATGAATACAATTAAGGACATAATTAAGTAACATCACTTGCCTCCTATAATAGTTCCATAAATGAAGCCTCTTAGACAATCGAATAACAAGAGATTCCCAAGTGACTTCGAGATAGGGGTTAGCCACCATAGAAAATCCAAAGTATCCTAAATAGAAGAGATTCGACCTTATAATGGAGGAAAATATCTTTTGAGTCCATAAAGACAGGATCCACATTGACACTACTAGATTACTCTTAGAAAAATTAACGTGAAGGCTTGATGGATAATTATTGACATGGCCTATCATGAAGCAGTTCTTTAAAGAGATTAGAAAAATAATTAAACAGTTCTTTCCTAGGAACTGTGACTATTCCAGGTTCTGCCTATACCATTCACACTCAGTTTGAATTGGAATGAATGTTTGTCATATAGGTCACACCGATGGGGAGGAACCTATGCCTGTTAGAAGAGTCGGAGGACGGTGTAGCAACCTGCCCTAAAAATTAGACTTTTAGAGTCGCCACCTATTCTACCAGGGCGAATAGGAAACCCTACGCAGTTAAGAGATCAGGGTAAGATTATTATAATCAGGTCGAGGGAAGGTGTTAGGCACCCTCAACCCTTTCCTAAGGTTTTATGTTCAAAGTAAAGGTTAATGGCTAAATATTGAGGTTTATAGCTAAGGAAGTGAATAGGGCGAAAAGTGAGATTTGAACTGAATTGAGGTTTTGGGGAAGGGGACTCGCTTCATTACCAAGTGCCTACGTACCTCCTTATGGAGGATCAGAGTCTACGTAGTTCGGGCACAGGGTTGTACGCCTTAGAATTAGTATGAGGTTGTTTAAAGGCTTTTTGAATGGCCTATCGTAGTTTTTGAAATGTGAAGTTCGAAGGTGTTTTGAATTACCTTGTCGTAGATTTGAAAATCGCAGTATTGAAGAGATGAAAATCTGTAGTTTTGTGGTTTAGTGTGTTTTAAGATTTGGGCGTACAACCCTGATTTAATATGTCACCGTTAGTTGCGATGATCAATAGGTTTGATCATTATAGTTAACGGATTAAATAATGTATTGCTGGTTGCTCTGATCGATAGATTCGATCGTCACGGGCAGCAAATGAAGTGTATTTTGAATTTTGTATATTTTTTATCTCTTGTCTAGTGCGACTAATAGATTTAGTCGGGTCGAAAAGAGAATTAAACAAAGGATCAATTAACATTATTTCTCGTTAATGCGGCTAATAGGTTTAGTCGGATCGAGGAGAAAATTATATTAATCCCGAATCAATTGAATAAGAATTAAGATCTTTGCCAAATAGCAGTGGGATTGGGCAAACCCTAATACTTACACCTTTATAGGGTTTTTTAGTGATTCTTAATAATTAAAATTAATGGTTTAAACCGATTAAATAAATTAAATCAAAATAGTCGAACAATCGAGAAAATAATCCTAAACCTAATCCTAATTTAAATATATTATTAATTTAATTTTAAACTAAATTATATATATACAAAATATTGAATTCAATTATATAATCATATTATTAAAAAAAGAATGATAAAACCTGGGTGGGATCCCGTGTATTGGCTCCCTGGTGGTCCATGGTGGACCTGCATATTAGTGTGCGTTGGATCTGATACAGGCTCGATCTGATGGTGGCGGATTGAGAGTGTATGGTGGTCCTGTTTTGGTCGTGAGCGCTGGATCATGAGACATGTTATTCATGAAAAAATATGTTTGAACCCGGGGATGGAACCCAGGTCTTTTGCCTTACCAATGATCCGCCTTAGCCACCTGCGCTACCTTTACACGCTGATATAACAACACGCTAAAAATTATAAGTAAAAAAACAAAATCGTATTTTAAATTCAATACAAAGAAGAGCGCGCTGCACTGTGCTTCTTCTTCCTCGTGGATACCTAGCAAAGGCAACGTTTTTTTTGCCTACGGTTTACAAGCGTGGCCGTAAGTTCTCCTCCTCTAAACCTGCGACTCGACACCAATAAATACACAAAACCAATCCGAAACGAGTATATATGATCTCACGAACACACTATGCCCGTCGATTTGGCCTAAAATAGCCTCTAATCGGAAGCCCCAATTTGAAGGATACAAAGCCCTAACAATGGCGTATGGTGAATCCTGCGTTAAAACTCCAATAAAATTATACTGACACGTTTTCCACATTAATACAAACAATAATATACAATCATATGCTATTTATAATGCTTGTATGATATGAATCGAAATTAAGAAAAAAACGCTTAAACCGTGAGTTTTTTTATCGTGATTCTGCCCGCTTCGATCGTTAGTGATGATATAGATAACTTCCTGAAGCACCAGGGAACTGATTGGAATGATCAAAACACTTTGAAACAACCTATCACCACCAAAACGAATGTGACTTTTTTCCTCACTTTTTTGGAACTCGATTCAGATTTTGGAGGCTCCCCCCTTCTTCCCCTTGCGTCTGCCACTATTGTTAGTTTATATATGACTGCATTAGGTCAATTATTCTGAAGAAAACACTCTCTAATCCATCCCAAATATTGCCCATTCATGTGAAGATTTTTTGATTGAAACTTCTATCAAATCTTTCCAAAAATGCTCTTTTCTTGCCCTTGAAACTTGTGGACGAATTTGGACCAAAAATATGGAATTTGGATAGTTATATTTGATTGTAAAATCAAAATCAAATCAAATATTGCATATTTCTTTCATTTATTTTGATTTAAATTATGTTTTAAATGAATAAAAATTCACTAAAATCATAATAAAAATCATATAGTCGTGGGGCTGAGTTTAGGGCTTCTTAGTAACCTTATAATCAAATTTGGATCATAGCAATATAGGCCCATTTGCAAATATATCCATTTTGAACCTTATTTCCTTCACATATTTCACCCGAAATTCCCCAACTTTGACAAGGCATATCTCCCTCAATTTTTGAGATATGAGAGATTTCTAGGACTTTTTGGAAACCTCAAGATGTCCTCCAAAATCCACTTTGGAACATATTTTTCATTTGGAGATTTTATCTTAATGATATGGCCTTTGACGAAAAACTGCTTTCGGTTGACTTTTGAAAAGGACATGTAATCTTTTGTACCATATCTCTCAAATGATGCATTTCTGGCCTTGGCTTGTGAGAGACAAAGTTGTAGAGAATCCAATTTCCTTCAAAATAGGCTTTGGTTGGGAAATTTTTGATACTCCATGTGGGAGTTATGATCATTCAAAGTTGAGTTGACTTTCTCCTATAAAAAACCCTAATTTGAACCTTTTGAATTTATTCATTTCTGAGTTTTTATTAATGGATCATGATCAACCTTTGATCAAATGATGGATATAACCTCACATACTTGATGTTGACCGAAAGTCTTGAAGTTTGACTGTATTTTAACTATAGTTGACTTTTAAGTCAGCATTGTCGATTATTGATCATCTGAGCCATTGAGTGAGCAATCCTTGGAATTGAAGCTTAACTTTTAACATGGATATGCTTTGATACATACGTGACACCTTTAGATCCAATTGAGGCCTTAGAGATTCAAATTCTCTTGATAAAAATGCAAACCCTAATTTATGAGGTCCTTGATTAGGAGACTGTTACTTGAATAAACCCCCGAACCCTGAGCCATTGAAGATGAAAAGAGGAGGAAAACTTTGGGGTATGACAGACGGTTTTATAGAAGATCTTATTGGAGAGGGTGAAATATGGTGGAGGAGTTGGTTTCACGAAATTAGAAGGTGGAGTGAGAAGGAGATAAATACTAACAGGTTCGTATGGTTGAGGGTTTTTGAGTTCCGATACACGCATGGGACATTGATTTTTTTTTGTTGCCTTGGCGAAAGAGTTTGGTTCTTTTGTTTGCGTTGACAAGCGCACTTCAAACGGGGATTTCTTTGATATTGCTAGAGTAATGGTGAAAGTGGACGTTGGTTTTAATATTTTGGAGCAATTTAAAGTCGACATCAATGGGAAGGAATTGATTTTGACTTTGAGGGAAGATAGCTAGGACTCTTTGAGAATTAACCCAAGTAACCTTAAATCTTAAATTAATGGCTCTGAGTCCTCAGAATCGGAATATTATTGGTCGAATGATATGCAGGAAGTGGAATTGAATATGAATCGCGATTTATTGGATGATAGCATAGAAGATTTTTTGGTTAATGATAAGGTTGATAAGTCTGTATCAGATGGGTTGGAAGTGAAGCAGAAAAGCTAAAACATAACTGTAATCTCAGGGGGCGGAACTGATAATTCTATTATGAAGCAGAGTGATGTTCAAGGTCTGAAAAAGGATGATGGAGGTGCAGGGTTTGTTTGACAGTCTATTAAGAAATAAACTTGCAGCAGGTACTGTCATTCCTCTTTTCAATCTGGCAGTTGATGATAATCCTATTAAGAAGCATATTGGTGTACAAGTTCTGAACAAGGATGATGGTGGTGGAACACATGATTCGGTTGATAGCTTATTGAGAATTCAACTTGCAGTGGGTCCTGGCAGTTCAGTCTTGAAACATGCAGTAAATAATTAGGTTGGCTCAATTGACACAATGGTCAAGTGTAGTGTTGATCATAACAGAAAGTTAAAGGGTGGTAAGAAAGTGAAATATAAAAGGTTGTATGAGAAGGGTATTAAATGTTGTAAGAATAAGGGGAAATATTTGAAAGGCAATGTCGTTTATACTGGTGGTTCTGTGAAGTTTCTACTGAACTGTGGCAGGAATTTAACCAATACGGCAAATTCAGGCACGACTAATTCTGGCAGCAACTCTATTTGTTATGGAGGGCATAGGGAGGAGTCGGGCATTTGTAGGAATAAAGGGAGGTTGTGGGAGAAATTGAATTGCAAATTGGGGGGGGGGGTAAACTTTTGTTGGCTATTATGGCGTTGGGTGTTGTGATGCGGAGGGAAGGAACAATTTGGAGAGTAGGATTGTTTTTTGGAGAAAGGAGGTGACAAGGAGATGGAGGCAAAAAGGGAGTTTAATAATATTTCGAAATGATTATTGGTTCCATGAATATTAGAGAGGGTGTGAATGCGCTTAAAAGGATAAGGTTAAGCACTTTGATTAAGAAAGGCAATGCGAAGATTTTCATCATTCAAGAAACAAAAATTACTAGTTTAAAAGAGGAGATTGCTAAAAGCTTTTAGTGTTCCGTGGATATTGGGTATTCATTTTCCAATTCTTTGGAAAGATCGGATGGTTTGTTAATTATGTGGAAATCCGACAAGTTGGAGGTGATTAATATTTTTAAAGGAGAAGGTTATTTGGGAATCAAAGTTGTATGGGAGGGGAACTTGTACTATGTGATGAACGTGTATTCCTCATGTGATATGAATAAGAAGAAAAAATTATGGCACGATTTGTTGTTGTTGAAGGAATCTTTCAATGATGGTGATTGGATCTTGGGAGGTGACTTTAATGCTATTAAAGATAGAAGGGAGATGAAGGGGAGATTAGCAGTAGTGAACTATAATGATATGGAATTGTTTGCAGAGTTCATTGATAAAAGTGCTTTGCTAGATATTCCTTGTAAAGGGAAAAGATTTTCGTGGTATAGTGGAGATGGAAAGTCGATGAGTAGAATTGATCGGTTCCTTTTATTAAATAATGTTATCAATATATGGGGTGTTTTCGATCAATTTATTGGAGATAGGGATGTTTCTGAACATTGCCTGGTGTGGGTAGCGAATGACAACATTGATTGGGGGTCCTAAATCGTTCAAATTCAACAATGAATGGTTCTCTTTTGATTCTTTTGTTCCTTTTATGGAGGAAAAGTGGAAAAGTTTGAAAGTTGAAGGAAGACGTGATTTCATTCTTAAGGAGAAACTTAGACTTTTAAAGAATAAGCTTATGACGTGGAACAATGAGGTGTTCGGTAAGACAGATTTAGAGGTGGAGGAGGGAGTTCGGGATTTGAATTTAGTCGCATATGGAGGAATTTGAGAATCAAAGAAAACACGCTATTACAAAAATCTAGATTGATGTGGATGAAGGAGGGCGACTCCAATAGTGGTTTTTTTCATAAGGTGATGAAGGAAAGAAGAAGAATTAATCTTTTAGGTCCTCTCCTCTCGGAGGGGGCATGGTGGACCTGGTGGACCAAGTGAGGGAGGAGGTTTATAATCATTTTGGGAATAAATTTTTCGAATCGGAAGAAAATAGTCCCTTGTTGGAAGGTATTGAGTTTAATAGTATTAGCGAGGAGGATGGGAGGGAGCTTGAAAAACCTTTTCTTGAGTGTGAAATAAGGGAATCTATATGGAGTTGTGGGGGAGATAAAAGTCTGGGTCCGGATGGATATACATTTGTCTTTATTAAGAATTGTTGGGCTTTCATCAAAGAAGATTTCGTTAATTTTTTCAATTCCTTTTATTGCGGAAGTGTGATTTCTAAGGCGCTAACCTCCTCTTTCTTGAATTTAATTCCAAAGACTCATAATCCTTTGAGATTGGACTATTAAAGGCCTGTTTATTTGGTGGGATGCATGTATAAAGTGGTAGCTAAACTTTTGGCGGGGAGATTAAAACAAGTTCTCAATCCGATTATTTCGCCTTGTCAAAATGATTTTGTTCCCGGAAGGAAATTTTTGTATGGAGTTTTAATGGCTAATGAAGTGGTGGTTATGCTAGGAAAGAAGGAAGATATTGTTTTCTTTTTATAGTGGATTTTGAGAAGGCTTATGGTAAAGTTAGTTGGAGTTTCTTGCGTTATATGTTGAAGAGGATGGGTTTCGGGGGGAAATGAATGGATTGGATGGAGTTATTGATCTTTAATAACAATATGTCGCTGCTTGTTAATAGTAGTCCTACTAAAGAGTTCGGTGTTTATAGAGGGTTGAGACAAGGCGATCCGTTATCTCCGTTCCTTTTTGTTTTGGTGGCGGAAGGTCTAACGGGGCTTGTTGGGCAATCCGTTGACATTGGGGAATTTGGGAGTTTTGCTATAAAAAGGTCTTGTTCGTTAGATTTACTAAAATTCTCGGATGACACTCTAATAATGGGGGAAGGAACTTGGAAACACCTTTGGGCAATCAAGACGGTGCTTAAGGCGTTTGAGCTTGTTTCGGGTCTTGGAATCAATTATCATAAAAGCAAGTTGATAGGCATTAATGTTAATCGTTCTTTCTTGAAAGCCGCCGCTTTTTTTCTGTCTTGCAAAATGGAGGAGAGTAACTTCCAATTTCTTGGAATTCCGATTGGTTGTGATCCTAGGAAGGAATTGACGTGGAATCCTCTTTTGATTAAAATGAAGAAGCGGTTGATGGGTTGGAAGAATCGTTTTCTTAATTTGGGAGGTAGAATCACTCTTTTGAAGTATATCCTAATTTCTTTAACTATTTTTACTATGTCCTTTTAGAAGATGCTGGTGAAGGTGGTAAATGAGTTCAATAGGATTCAAAGTAATTTCTTGTGGGGGGAGTAGAAGAAAAGAGGAAGATCCATTAGGTTAGTTGGAAGAAGGTGAATTTACCATTAGATAAAGTGGGATTAGGGATTAAAAATATTTTGGTCTTTAATTTGGCTCTTCTCAACAAGTGGAGGTGGAGAATTCTTCAAGGGAGCGATTCGCTTTGGCACAACGTGCTGAAATCAAGGTACGATGATTTATCTTCTCATTCATTTTATGGTTACCGTGGTATTAAAACTTCTTCTTCTTCTTCTTCTTCTTCTTCTTCTTCTTCTTCTTGGTGGAGGGATATTGTAAATATTGGTAATTGTTCTTTAAAGGGCCCTTTTGTTGATTGTTGTAGTTTTGTTATCCATAATGGTTTTAATACACCGTTTTGGGAAGCAAAATGGTTTGAGGAAATTATTTTGAAGGATGCGTTTTCGGATTTATACAAGGCTTCTAGTTTAAAAGGGGTGTCCGGGGCGGCTATGGGTGTGTGTTTAGATGGGAGGTGGCAGTGAAATGATTTTGGGTTGTCCACGAGATTTTTGGAAATTTCCGGATTGTGGAATGATTTCATTTTATTTCGAGATAGGTTGGAGGGTTTTGTGGTGTTTCGGAGGGCAAAGACTTGGTGTCTTGGGCTTGTAACAACGAATCGGTCTTTTTGGTGGCGTCGTAATATGCTTTTTATAGTGATGACTTAATTCCTTTCGGACCTCCTAATAGATTTGGTGATGTTTTTCGGCTTGTGTGGAAAGTGGAGGTGCCTTTCAAAATCAAGGTGTTCGGTTGGAAACTCCTTCTTGATAGAATTCCAACTAAAGATCTTTTGGAACATAGATGTATTCATTTCCCTTTAGATAAATTAAAGTGAGTTTTTTGTGGTTTGGATGTAGAGAATAGGAACCATTCTTTTTTTAGTTGTTTGGTGGTGAAGAATATTTGGAGCGAAATTGCTTTTTGGACAGGTAAAGCGAATAATTTGTAGGATGAGTGTTTATCGAGTTTTATGGATAGACATTTGTTCTTTTGTACACAAAAGGTTAAAGATAGTAAGGTAGATGTTGTTTGGCTCGCCACAACTTGGACTTTTTGGCTTTTAAGGAACGGGGTGTGTTTCCAGGAGGAGGTTTAAAACGTAAATGACACGGTTGGCGGAACATTAAGATCCTTGTGTGGAAGTGGTCATTTTGCGAAAAAATTACTCATTCCAATTATTATTTTTATGAGTTTAGTAAGGATCCGTCGTTTTTTCTCTCATAATTAATTGACTTGTAATTTTTTTTTTCCTTTTTTGTCGGGTTTATCAATTTCTTCATGTAAACAGGTTGGAGAACCCTTAGTTCTTTTTATATAATATCTTGCTTACACAAAAAAAAAAAAACTTAAATCCAACCATCACCTACTTTAAGAGGTAAAATAGCATTTCTCCTGCTTTTTTGAATTCCTCCCCTAAGCATACAATTTGAATACTGAATTTGAGAGCATAAATAAATAAATAAATAAATAAAAATTACAAGAGTAACTTATGCACTTAATGGACAAAAGATATATAATTTTAACATTTCAATGGGTTGATTAAAAAAATATTTTTTACGAGAAGTAAATCGAATCTCATTTATATTATAGGAAATGTTTATATTTAACCAAATAAACAAATATAAAAAATCCTCTACGAACCCATGCCTAATACATGTAAAGAGTTATAATTGTTTATGTTTAATTTGGACGTACATGGAACACAGTAATAACTAAAGTATTTTATTAAAATACAATTCAGTTAGTACAAGTACACGAGTTTGTATATGAGTTTTTTTACTTTTACTTAAAAATGTCTGAGTCCTAAAGAAACGTTGAGTATAAACACAAGAATGCCATCATATCCTCTATATATCACGATCATGAAACGTATGCTAAACGTCTATCATTATAAAACAAAAACGTTAATTCTAAGAAAGAACATTCTTATCCCTAATTAACTCTGGTTATAATTTGTTTACATATAACAAATATATACTACTACACGCTATACATGCGGTAAATTAGATTTGCAGTAAGTTGTTGTTTAAATCGTTTGTTATTAATAGTTGAATATCCACATGCACTAGCGGACCTTCTTAATAACATATGATGGCGATGGCCACCCAACAATTAAAAAAAAATGCCACTATGGTTAAAAAAAAAAAATACAAACAACCAGCATACATTTAGCTATGTTTTTTCGTTGATAAAATTTAGTTTACAAAATTACAAATAAATAAAAAACAAACAAAAAATCAAGATATAGATGTAAAATTTGATATGACTATAAAATAAAAAATAATTTTTTATTATTTGCAAGCAACACATGTTCAGTAAATTTTATTTTTATTTCTAATGTTTTAGGCCAACATATGTCTCTGTACAATATCACACAATTCTTAAATACAGGCTTATAAATCCCTTATACCTTGTTGATGAGGTTTGTCATGTTTGTTACAAGGCGTGTTTGAATATATTTAAGGAACACGTCATTTATTGTAAGAAGTTTCTAGGATTTAAATATCAGCATGATTTTGTTAAGGATGTCTTATTTGATATATTTAAGCGTGTCGTAGTATCTCTGAAGAAAAAGATGCTTGCGAATTTTTTGACTGATCCACACGAGAGAAGGTCGACACTTAAGCCAACAGATGTCTTGTGTACGGGTGGGTAGAAAGAAAACATGTATGTGTAGACTTGACTGGAGTTTTCTTAGTGGTGTGACTGATGAATGGAGGTTTTACTGTGGTACAAACAACTCTCATAAGCGTTTCAAGTAAAGTGGCAAAATATGAAGAAAAAAACGTATTATGAGAATCAACATGCTTTCATACCACTTGTCTTTTAATACTTTTGGTTTTTCAATACCAAAAGCAACAAAATTTTTAAAAAAACTCTAAAAGCTCGTGAATAGTAGTAATGTTGTGTCTATTAGAACCATGGATATAATTTTTAAGATGATGTATTCTGTCATACAAAATAGGACAGTGACCCAATTTATTACTATTTATGTAAACTCTTTATTATATTAATATAAAAAGTATTTGCAAATTAAATGTTGAAATTGCAAATACTTTTTATATTAATATAATAAAGAGTTTACATAAATAGTAATAAATTGGGTCACTGTCCTATTTTGTATGACAGGATACATCATCTTAAAAATTATATCCATGGTTCTAATAGACACAACATTACTACTATTCACGAGCTTTTAGAGTTTTTTTAAAAATTTTGTTGCTTTTGGTATTGAAAAACCAAAAGTATTAAAAGACAAGTGGTATGAAAGCATGTTGATTCTCATAATACGTTTTTTTCTTCATATTTTGCCACTTTACTTGAAACGCTTATGAGAGTTGTTTATACCACAGTAAAACCTCCATTCATCAGTCACACCACTAAGAAAACTCCAGTCAAGTCTACACATACATGTTTTCTTTCTACCCACCCGTACACAAGACATCTGTTGGCTTAAGTGTCGACCTTCTCTCGTGTGGATCAGTCAAAAAATTCGCAAGCATCTTTTTCTTCAGAGATAGTGAAAATGCTAAATAGCTGCTACATAAATTAATTGAATAAAAATAGAGAGAGAAAAATGAGTTTTAGATATAAAAATAATTGAAAAAGAAATTACATAAATCATAATGAAGAGAGAGAAAAGTTTTTAGTGTAAAATTGATAAGGTGTATCATGCTAATGCACACCTTCATAAAAATGAGTGGGTGTGTTATAGCATTCCCCTATATATATATATATATATATATATATATATATATATATATATATATATATATATATATATATATATATATATATATATATATATATATATATATATGCATATATAGGTCGATATATTTAGCCTTTTTATAATATATATGCATATATGGACCAATATATTTAGTCTTTTTTCCTAATATATAGGCATATATAAGTCAACCTATTTAGCCTATTTTTAATATATTTGAAAATATAGGTTGGTCTATAAGACTTCATAAGCTTTTTAATAGCCTAAGTCTGACCTATTTAATTAAGTAGGCTTTTAAAAAAGTCTAAGTATGGTCTTTTTATTAAATAGGTCTGACTTGACATAGTTGCTTTCTTCTGTGCATGTAAAGCAACATGGATGGTGAATCTGGTCGAAGAGATTATAGGAAAATATCATGGAGCAATTACCATGAAGATCGACAGCATGTCAACTATTAATCTCGCAAAGAATTCAATAGCACATGGCAGCAACAAGCACATCAAAATGAGATTCCATTATCTTCGAGATCAGGTAGCTAAAGGGAAGAAGAATCTGGAAAACTGCATAACTGAGATTTAAATTGCAAATATCATGACGAATGGTGTGCAGGTCGAAGTAATTAGAAGACTAAGAGATGTGATGAATATAGACACAATGAATTAAGTGGTGTGTTGGAATTGAAATTCCTTGTGTCGAAGCAGGTTGCTCAACAGAAGGAAGATTGCGTCGAAATAGTCTAGCCCAGTGTGTGTCGAAATATCGATGGAGTTGCCTCGATAGATATTTTGACTTAGGCCTAATTTTGTAGTGTTAGCAGAATTAGGTATTTTGAGCTTTTGTACACTACTAGAAAATTCGCTTTTAGTGACCGATTTAGTGACCAAAAAATTTTGGTCACTGTAGTGACCGAATTAGCCACCGAAATATGATATTCATGAGCCAATTTTAATAGGTCACTAAATCGGTCACTAAAATACATTAGCCACCGATTTAGAGACCAAAATTTAGTGACCGAAATTTCAGTCACTGTAGTGACCGAATTAGCCACCAAAATTTGATATTCATGAACAAATTTTAAGAGGTCACTAAATCGGTCACAATTTTTTTTTATGCAATTTAATTTATATATAAAAATTAGAGACCAAAATTTCGGTCACTAATATTTATTGTTTTTTATTTATTTTTAATCCTGTTTATTTTATTATTATTTCCTTTCCATTTTTTTAAAGATTTTAATTCTCTTTCAATTTTTAATTTTCATAGTTTTTATTGTTTTAACATATAATATATTTGTCAAAACTATATGTATATATGTTTAAATATAAAATATAACAATAGATGTAAAGTGGTGTAGTGGTAAGTTCTTCTTAAAATATGTGGAGGTCACAAGTTCGATTCATAGGTATCACAACTTTTGATTTTATTTTATGAAAAAAAAAAATACTAAAATCGGTCTCTAAATCGGTCACTGAATTCGGTCACAAATTCGGTCTCTAAATTTCGGTCACTAAATTCGTCACAAATGCTTAGCGACTAGCACTTTTTCAACCGAAAAATAATGGTCACTAAATCGGTCACTAAACGTTTTAGTGACCGATTTTTAAGCATTTTCGGTCTCTAATTCGGTCATTAAAAGCGAATTTTCTAGTAGTGGTAGTTTTGAGCTTTGGCTTAGGGAGAAAGCAACCTAAAACTATAGATAGAGGGAGTAACCTCTATTTTGTAATGAGACTTGTATTCACAGAATTTGCAGTTGCAAGTGAATAAGATTTTTCATAGTTTGTGGGTAAAGAGAAACTCTAGTCCACTTTTTCTCAGTTGCAAGATGATGATTGGGCAGATCTGTAGAAAATCATCATCTTTTTCCCTTTATTTTCGTCAAACCCTAATCCTCTTTTCTAAATTCTTTTTCTTCTGTCATTGTCATTGTGTAGTGATAACAATCTTGTTCATCAAGATTGATAGAAATCCTCCATAGATTTTGGTGGATTTCCAACAAACACCAGACCATCACAACATTTTGTGACTTATTGGAATGTTATTAATATAAAATCTTTCATCAATCACTGTCTGGAAACATTGCTTCTCCTCATCAATTGGTACAAGAATTTCTATAAATAAAGATACTTGTTAGGCATAAAAGAGATACAAAAATTGCATGTTTTAAATGCAAAAAATTATATCTAAGTCATACTTTTATTTTTCTAGTGCACAAGAATAAATTGAAGGAATTTAATTTTGTAAAATATCGTTGATCGATATGCTTAATGTGAATGTGCAATATGTCAAGAATTTCAACGTATTCTAAAGTGAATTCATCGGATTACCCATTTGCATCCAATTCGCCTAAATTGATGGGGGAGAATCAAACCTAAAGCTTTGTGTAAACAAACACTTTATTTAAAGTTTGATTTTTGATTTTGATTCATACTTTAATTATAATTAATATTAAAGAATGCAACTTTCAGTAATGATAAAAGATACACAAATAATTCATACAATTTTTAAAATTTATGTGTTTTTTATTTATGTTTTTTTATGTGAATAATTTGTGGGTACAATTTTGATGGAGAAATATACACTCGTGCTTTCTGATATGGTGAAATGTACATAATTATATTAAATAAATATATCATATATATGATGTTTAAGGCCATATAAAATATGATGAAAATAATATTTATGTTAAGTTTAACATGTTGAATTAAATGTATATATGAGTGTTATCAACATTTCGTGCCCTTTGTGTGGTTGTGAGGAGGAATCTCTAGATCACTTATTTCTTAGTTGTGCTCAATCGCTTGTTGTTTGGAAAGAGGTGTTGATTTGGTTAGGCTTGTCAATGGAGGAGATTCAAAGGGCCATGAGTGACATCCACGGATCCGTTGTTGGGGTCGAGGTGGTGGACCGTTTTCATCGCTTTTTGGGCGGAGTAATTAATTCCTCTTTCATTGCTTTCTTATGGCTTTTAGTTTGTTGGTGCATTTGGTTGGGTAGAAATAAGGTGGTGTTCAAAAATATTGTTTGGAATCCCACTGAGATTATTTTGATCATTAAGAATGTTGGTTGGGAGTGGTTCTCTTTCCTTGTTAGAGTTAAGGATTTTTGTTCGTTTAATGATTGGCTTGCCAATCCTTGTATGTTTATTGCTGTGTAGTTTTTCTTTTTGTCGTCCGTTTGGATAGCTTGTTTCGTTTCTTTTGTATTGGGTTGCACCCCTTGTGCGTTTAATACAAGTGCTTATCGAAAAAAAAAGTATTTGACTTTGAATAATTATGAACATATTTGGTTTATGGTATATACTTGAATGTAAATTACATTTTAAATATTACTCATTCTTAAAGTCATTTATTTTGATATAATAAAATATTGGGTTAAATATATTTTTGCTCCTTATAAATATTTCAAATTTTATTTTTTAGTCCCTATTAAAAAAAGATATATTTAAGTCCCTACAAAATTTTTATGCATGCAGTTTTAGTCCTTGTTATTTTCCAAAATTTTAAAAACTGTTTAGAATACTAAAAATATTTATTTATTAAATTTTAGAATTTTTTAAAATGAGAAAATTTAAATATGAATTTTTAAATTTCAAAAGATAATGATAAAAGTATTGAAGATCTCGACTTAGAAATTAAATTTTGAGTTATATTTTTCAAGAAACTTATTAAAATGTTCTAAACATGTCTGCAAAACAATCATTCAAAAATACACATTGGTTGAATAGCAGAAACTAAAACTACATGCATAATAATTTTGTAGGGACCAAAATATACTATTATTTTAACAGGAACCAAAAGAAAAATTTGATAATTTTATAGGGACTAAAATTATAATTAACTCTAAAATATTATTAAAATATTTAATGTATTGAAAAGAAAAATCTAGAATTTTATTTAATGATACATGTATTGGTAACATAAAATGATGTAAATAAAATGTTAAAATTAAAATATCAAGAACATGCTTAAATTATATTTTTGGTTAATGGAAGAATTTATTAAATTTAAGATTATTTATCTCGTATTATATGTGTATTATAATATGAAAATATTTTTTTTATCTTGATATTAAAAATAATTTGAATGTATTTTAGATTTTTGTAAATTGACAAATTTATAGACAAAAGTTATAGAAAATATAAATGATGTGAATTCATTATTTATTTTGTATTGTAATTTTTATTTGAATATACCATAACATTGTTAAATATGAAACATGAATTTATCACATGAAACTTGTTATGCATATGTCAATTAAGTAAGAAAATTGTTTATTTTAAAAGAATAGAAATAAATTCTATGGTATTATTTTTATATGGAGTTTATGAATTACATGTTTGAACTCACTTTATGAAATAAAAGTTAGTCGTGACAAATTTGTATGATCATGGTTGTCGTTTACTTTAAATATTTAATGTATTAAATATATTTTGGATATACATAAGTGGAAGTAAAACTTCAAGTTAAAAAAGTTAGCAAATGATAAAACATTAAAATTTGTGTATATGACAAAATGAATAACAAAAGTGTCATGGTGATAATTTGTCAAAATTATCAAGAATATAGAATATACTTTGTATATGATAACTTTACTAATATGAAAAAAGTGTCATGGTTTGAAGATAGTTGTTAAATACTATCAAAAGTATATATAGTAATCATATGCATGACTAGTTGGAAAAGTGAATATTCAAAGTTTATGAAAGTTTGGAACATGTTGCAATTCTTTGACGAAAGGATTGAAAAGGATACTATGTCTTTTGATATAATTGAAGACAATGAAGACATCATTAGGGATGTGAAATTAGCTCATATCTAATTAATCATCTATAGTGAAAACTCAACTCACTCTTGATTAAATTAAGTCTTGAGTTCAATGATGAAAATACATTATTAAAGTGATTGAGTACTTGACAATTGATATATCCCAAGGGATAAAATTAATTAGACCATAACAATAAATATGTGGTAGGATGAGATGTTCTTCTGAATAGACTTATAACATATATTTGATCGAATGTATAATTATGGGTGCATTTCTGATATATTCTACCTATAATGAAGTGGTGTCGCTTCATAGAGTTTAAAAGATTGACTCTTAAATTCTCATGAAAAGGATATGAGACAAATTAAAGGCCTTATTTAATGCGTCATTTTGATAATTCGATCAATGATACCAAAATTTCATGTGTGACATGCACATTATTCTAACGAATAGTTGGTTCAAAGCTTGTCTACCAATCTATTCGCGAATAAATAAAAACCTAACTTACTAAGTAATAATTCAAATCGTAAGATACCTTTATATCTGAAATCATAAAATTTTCTCAATAGTGGATTCAGATATATTTTAAAAATGGTGGAGGATTGTTGGAGAATTTCCAAAATATCTTAAATATATGTTTAAACAAATTAATTAATTTTGAATAATAAAAATATTGTCAAAATTTGACCCAGTTGGGGATTGAACATACGCAAACATGGATGCCAAGCAAAGAGCCAACCATATGACCATCTCAACCCACTCGGGATCAAATACATGATAACATAGATGCCAAACAACACACCAGCCACCAGACCATCACAACACTTCGTGATTTGTTGGAACGTTAATAATATATAACCGTTCATGAATCACTATTTTGAAATATTGCCTCTCCTCATCAATTGATACAAGAATTTTTATAAATAAATATATTTGTTAGACATAAAAGAGATACGAAAAATGAGATGTTTCAAGTGACAAAAATTATATCTAAGTCATTCTTTTATTTTTCTAGTGCACGAAAACAAATGAAGGAACTTTATCGATATACTTAATGTGAATATGCGATTCATGTTAACGTTTCCAAAGTATCATGAAATGGATTCGTCGGATTATCCATTTGCATCTAATTTTCATGTATTGGTAAGGACAAATCGAAAGTTTAATATAAATACACGTTTTGAAATTTATTTTAAACAAATTTTATCATACCGTTTTCACCTTCTTCTTATCCATGTTTTGCAGCAGAGCCCAATATAAGATCTAACGATACAGTTCAAATAAAAAATGAGAGAGGAATTCAAGTAGAACAAGAATGAGTCCCTATCCATATTCTTCTACAGTACGACAAGGAGATTCACAAGCAACTAGACAACAAAAGTGGTCCTTGTTAGAAGTCTTTAGCAAGACAAACAAGGAAGATCATAAGCACAA
The DNA here is from genome assembly GCF_029867415.1 of Vicia villosa. Lineage (NCBI taxonomy): Eukaryota > Viridiplantae > Streptophyta > Magnoliopsida > Fabales > Fabaceae > Vicia > Vicia villosa. Next base: position 134,475,292 of record NC_081181.1, on the reverse strand, counting down.
CTAAGAAGCGATAATGATTCTCGTCAAAAGCCTTCAAGCCTTTAAGGTCCTATATCAATAACATTGGAGGATTCATCATACTATTACTCTCCTCCTATAATAAGTTGATTATTTATGTGCTGCGTCTTGTTTTGTGTTACTAAATACTCCAATACTAGCTCTAATACTACTTGCTATTATCTTTCAACTATCTACCAGAGCTTTTTACAATATCCAACTACATTATAAACTATCACTATAATCTCAAATACTAACAGTGTTGCATCAGAGCTATGTTCGGTCATACATTGGGCGTAGTTAAATCACCTACCTACTATTCAAAAATCATCACATCTACTTCAAAAAAATTCCCTTGAACTATTAACTCACTCCAATAATATTTCTAAGCTATGGATAACACCACTCAATCATCATCTATTTCTGTCTCTATTTTTAACTGTGAAAATTATGATTTCCGGCGTGTTAAAATGGAGACATATTTTTCATCTCAAGATTTATGGGACATAGTAGAAGAAGGCTTCATTGTTCCCACAAATACTTCAACTCTTAATGCAGCTCAAGAAAAGGAGTTGAAGAAAAATAAACAGAAAAATTCAAAGGCGTTGTTCACCTTGCAACAAGCGGTGACTGATGCAATTTTTCCAAGAATTATGGGAGCTAAGACTGCCAAGGATGCGTGGAACACATTGCAGGAGGAGTTTCAAGGAAGGGATAAGATACGCGCTGCTAAACTTCAATCTCTAAGAAGAGATTTTGAATTATTGAAGATGGAGGATTTTGAGACAGTTAAAGATTACAATTCTAAAGTTAAAGAAATAGTTAGTAAAATGAGAGCTTTTGGGAAGGATATTCTTGACAAGAAAATTATTGAGAAAATTCTAATTACTATGACCCCAAAGTTTGATCCAATTGTGATAACAATTGAGGAAACCAAATATGTGTCCACTATATCAGTAACAGAACTAGTGGGCTCTCTTGAAGCTTATGAGCAAAGACTGTATAGGCATAAAGAAAATACACTTGAAAATCTCTTCTAGTCAATGCTCAAATTTTGGCCCCAAAATAAAGAAGATGAAGGAAAGAAAAGTTGTGGAGAAACTTCTACAAGTAGAGAAGTTTCTAGAAATTTCTTTAAGAACAAGTCAGATGAAAATCCTTCATGCAATATATGCAAGAGACTAGGATACACAGAGAAAATTTGTTGGTACCATAATATGCCACAATGCAACCGTTGAAAGAATTAAGTTCGAACACGTAGAGAAAAAACGTCGCAACAAAAAAAAGCAAGCTAATATCGCAGAAGATCATGATCAAGAACAATGTATGTTCTATGCCACTCAAGACTCAATGAAAGAAAAGGGAGGAAGTTAGTACTTGGATAGTGGATGCGGCAATCACATGGCCACGGATGAGACTATTTTCAAAAGTATTGACGAGTCAGTCAAAGTGAAAGTTCGACTGGGAAATGGCAGTGTGGTTGAATCAAAAGGCAAAGAAATTGTCATGGTAGAGACAGATAAAGGTATGTGACTCATCCATGATGTATTACTAGTTCTTACCCTAAAAGAAAATCTTCTAAGCATTGGTCAAATGATGGAGAGAGGCTACACGCTTCACTTTGAAGGAGGTGTACGCAAGATCTTAAAGAACAAATATAAAAGGGTCGAGATAGCCCAAGTGAAGATGAATAAGTGCAATAGAAGCTTCACGCTAAATTTAAAATATGCAAATAACATTTCTATAAAGGTACAAATTGATGATTCATGGCTTTGGCATCGAAGACTTGGCCACTTCAACAGATATGCCTTGAAGCTATTACCTGAGAAGAACAGGATGAGAGATCTTCTAAGCATAAAGGAGAACACTGAAGTGTGCGATTGGTATCTCCTCGATAAGAAACACCGACTTCCGTTCTCGACAGGAAGAGCATGGAGAGCGAAAGACCTGTTGGAGCTGGTACATATTGATGTCTGTGGATCGATGAGGATGCCATCACACGAGAACAACATGTACTTTATATTATTCATTGATGACTTCTCTAAAATGACACGGGTCTATTTTCTAAAATAAAAATCAGAATTCTTTGGAGTATTAAAAAAGTTTAAGGCCCTTGCGGAAAATCAAAGTGGAAAATGGATAAAAGTACAAAGAAGTGATCGCTGCAAAGAGTACATCTCCCGCGAGTTTGACAAATTTTTGTAAGGATGAAGGCACAAAGCGATAACTTACAATCGCATATTCACCTCAATAAAATGGGGTGTCCGAGAGAAAGAATCACAAAGTTATGGATATGGCTAGATCGATGCTCAAAGAGAAGGGACTGCCTAACACATTGGGCTGAAGCAGTCTGCACTGCTGTTTACATACTCAATAGATGTCCAAATAAGGTAGTAACAAATAAGACGTCAATTGAAGCTTGGAATGATAATAATCCATCAGCATAATATCTAAGGGTCTTTGGATCTATATGCTACATTCATATTCTAGACGTGAAGAGGCATAAGCTTGAAGACAAGACTATACGAGGTATCTTCTTTAGTATAACACAATCTCTAAGGGCTATCGTGTCTATAAATTGCAAACTAAAAAACTCATCATCAGTCGAGATGTTGAAGTTGATTAGAATGCTTCTTGGAATTGGGATGAAGAAAAAGTGGAGAAGAACATCCTTATACCAGCTAAACTACTTCTAGAATAATCTGAGGAAGAAGACCCAGGTGAACCTCATTCGCCTCCACCACAATAACAAGAACAAGAACTATCATCACTAGAGTCTACTCCAAGACAAGTAATATTTTTGGTGGACATATATGAAACCAGCAACATGGCCATACTTGAACTTGGAAGTTTTGAAGAAGTACCAAAGCAGGAAGTATGGGTCAAGGCAATGGAAAACAACACATGGGAGTTAGTAAATCGTCCCCGTGGAAAAGATATCATCGGGGTTAAGTGGGTCTATAAGACAAAGCTCAACCCTGATGGCACCATACAAAAACAGAAGGCGAGGCTAGTAGCTAAGGGTTTCTCACAACAACCTGGGATTGACTACAATGAGACATTTTCATCAGTAGCTCGTCTTGATACCATAAAAGCTCTAATAGCTCTTGCGGCACAAAAAGGAAGGAGTATCCATCAATTAGATGTCAAATATGTCGTCGTCAATGGCGTACTTGAAGAAGAGATCTATGTGGAGCATTCACAAGGATTCATGTTTGAAGGCGAAGAAAGCAAAGTGTTAAGACTAAGAAAATCACTCTACGGTGTGAAGCAAGCACCTCGAGCATGGTATAGCAGAATCGATCTGTATTTCATAGATCGAGTATTCGGGAGGAGTAAGAGTGAGCCTACACTTTACATCAAGTCCCAAGATAAGTACACTCTCTTACTCTCTTTATATGTAGATGACCTTATATACACGGGAAACAATACTAAGATAATGATGGAGTTTAAAGAAGACATGATGAAGACCTTTGAGATGACCAACATTGGTTTGATGAGTTACTTCCTTGGTATAGATGTGAGTCATAAAAATGAAGGGATATTCATCTCGCAAAATAAATACACAGAAGACTTACTTAATAAATTCAAGACGTACGGTTGCAAACCTGTCGCTACTCCACTCATAACAAACGAGAAACTATAGAAGAATGATGGAGCACCAGAAGTTGATGCATCCAAATACAGAAGTCTAATTGGAAGTCTCCTATATTTGAAAATTACACGACCAGACATAATGTGTGCTATAAGTCTTCAATCAAGATTCATGCAAAGCCCAAGTCAAATACACTTTGGAGCAAGAAAAAGAATTTTGAGGTATCTACAAGGAACAAAAGAGTTCGGTATGTGGTAAATTGTCGAAAGCAACTCAGGATTACTTGGCTACACCGACAGTGATTGTGCAGGTTTGGTAGTTGACATGAAGAGCAACTCTGGCTATGCTTTCTTGCTAGGATCGGGAATTTTCTCTTGGGCGTCGAAGAAGCAAGCTATGGTTGCACAATCCACAACAGAAACAGAGTACGTGGCAGCTGCTGAACCAACGAGTCAAGCTATATGGCTTCGCACAATACTTAAAGACATGAGAGAAAAACAAGATGAGCCTACTAAAATCAACTGTGACAACAAATTAGCAATTGCAATGGCGAAAACTCCAGTGCATCACAGCAGAACAAAACACATAGCAATACAGTATCACTTTATCAGAGAAACTGAAGCAACTAAAAAGATCAAACTTGACTTGTAGAACAGAAGATCAAATTGCAGACATATTCACGAAGGCTTTGCCGAGACCAAGATTTGAAGAGCTACGAGCTATGCTTGGAGTCACAGAAATTTGCATCAAGGAGGAGTGTTGAAATTGCTACAAATTTCTAGAATATTCTTAAATATAGTATGTATGAAAATTGTAGAATATCCTAGAACTATAATATGTATTAATATGGTAGAAGAATCTAGAATTATAAGTGTATAAAAAATGTAGAAGAATCCATAACTATCATGATACTAATCTATCATGAGAACTCTATAAAGAACTAAAGAAATGTAGAAACATTCATTATCATTGAGAGGTTTGTGACTTGAGCCTATAAATAGACAATTGGTATCTTGTAATTTATCATCCAATAAATCAATGACATAGCCTTCTTTCTAAACAATTCTCTAAAACTATCTTTTATCAACTAATCAACTACCAACAGTGTAAGAACTGAAAGACATAACACCACTTATCTAGGAAGAAGCTTCATCAGATATGTAAGAGTCAATATTGACGTAGACAAAGAAAGACTCATTGTTAAGCTGCATAATGATAAAGTCAGATTTAATCTATTTGTAACTCTAAAGCCTTTCTTGTTCGATAAGATGATGCAGGAAGGAATGAATGTCAATGCATCTTCCACACCGTCTTGTAAAATTAAACAGACATTGGATTTTTAAGCTGTTGATAGGACTAATATGATTTAGAGTAAAAAATGTTGCAGTGTTGGCAACACATTGTGAAATGATTTTTTAAAATTCTTCTTACCTTTCAAAATTAACAACAATTATTTTATTCAAAATCAAAGTATTAGAAAATGCATGTTACATCCTTACATCTCATGTGATGCTACAGAAAGTATTACTTAAGCAGATTAAACAAACTTCAGCAACGGATCAATAACATATTCAATCTGTTGATCATTCACTTGCCATTTTGATGCTTAGACTTTTTCTGTTTTCTTATCTCCGACAGTAAACTAGCAAACCTGCAATCATAATTATAAATATTTGTAAGATTTTTTTTTTCATCCTTAATTAGTTAGCACTGATACAAAATAAAAAACTCATTATATAATAAAATGAATTTTTACCTATTGAGTTCTTCCTGAATGGTGCCTTTATCAGGAACTGTTTCATATATGCCAGAGTCTAGATTCACTCTAGTAAATTTTTTCTTTAATAAATTCTCACCAACTTTTACCAGATTATTCAGATTATCAGTAGTAGATAAATCCACAGAAGCTAATTCTCCTTCTAATGTATCATCCTGTTTGTAACAACCAATGTATGTTAATTTGTAGCACATTAACTATACTATCCATTTATCCATTATACTAGAACAACGAGAACCAACATTATTGTCTATATTAATAATTTAATTTTTTAAGATCTATTATTTGGTCAAACAAGAAAGATTCTAGTTGGTTTTCATATTAAAATATCAGTAACCAACTTAAAAATTAACAAGTGCTCTATTGTTTAAAGAAGTTTAATCAATAAAAATATTGGAAATACTTACTTGAATTCTAAGATAGTTGTCTTGAGATTGAAGAGCAGTAAAAAGTACAGAGTTATGATAATCGACCATATCAGTGCTTGCTTCATTGAAGCAATCGATAACTGGAGTTGCACCTGAGTTGAATAACCATGTAAATGCACCCCATTTTGCTACCATTTTAGCATTGTATTTTTTCTCACTCTTGTTTGATCCAGTTCCTATGGATATAACAAGAAAGCGATCAAGCCCTACGCCAGCATCATTGACACTTCTCCCTTTTGGCTGCCTTATCATATCTTTTGTTACTTCTCTTATTGCAACCATAGTCTGCAAAGTTCATTATCAACGATCCAATTATTAATGCGTAATCGTGGTAATCAATATCAACTATTAATTTGAGATCGACTATTGATATTACACAAGTTAGTAAATTATAAACTTTATGAATATTACAGATTTAGACCATCTTAGTTTATTAATTTTTTATTCCTTCAATGACTTTAGAGGAACTTAGTACATGATAGCAGTATATAAAAATCAATATCATTCTGTATCAAAATAAATATAAAGATTTTATGAGATTTGAGTTTTTTTTTCCAATATATTTGGATCTATAATTTACCGGATTGTTAGCACAAACGCTGCCATCGATGAGGTTGTATTCTTTAATGACTCTCCCTTGTTCATCTCTTTTCTCAAAATAGTGAGCTGGTAAAAAAGTTGGAGCAGCTGATGTACCTATGCAGATATCTGACAGTTTTACATCTAAAGCTGGCTCAGCATCAATCTGTATAAATTTCAAGATTATTGATAATTTAAGTGCATGCATTGTTATGTATTCAACAACTAGAATTAACAAAATACCTGATAAGAGGAAAAAATGGTAGGTTGAAATTTTTCAACATCAAAAGATGGAATAACAATGTTTGTCACCGTTTGGCTCAAAAGTGTGTTCCCTGTCATCCCCCTTATTGTCTTGTGGAGATACTCTCCGTTATACTTAGGTCCTGTTAAAACTTTCGCCATGTTCATCAGCGGCGCAAATATTCCACTGCAAATTGAATAATAATCCAAGAGTAATTAAGCAGTTCTTCATTTAATGTTCTAAAGTTCTACTAATATATGTGCATATTTAGACTTAATTAATAATTATTAGTTACAAATAAACCTTTTCTGTGGAAAAATAAGTGGCAAGTTTTTAAGGTAAAATGGAACAATTTGTCTGGCAGCAAATAATGGACGGTTGTTGCTCTCTGGATCTGGCGTTGCTAACATGGCTGTAATGAGACCACCTGTACTTGTTCCAGCAATTACATTAAAGTAATCTGCAAGTCTTGCATCAGCACCATCTATCTCCTGAAGTTGAGATTCAAGGTAGGCAAGAATAACACCAGGAATGATTCCTCTGACCCCTCCGCCATCAATGCTAAGAACGGTAATGAAATTCACCGGCTTAACTTCCTCCATTGATACAATCAAACTACTGTGTGAGTGAGTATGGAGATGGAGAACTTTCTGGTTTTAGGCTAAGTGTGTGTTAGTAGGAAGATGGAGAATTTGATGAGTTTAGGCAATGTGTATGCATGTATATATAGGGTAAGAAATAATGTTAAATACTTGTATAAAAAAGGAAATAAATAATTGATGATGATTAAAAGAAAAGCTAAGACTTCTTAAATCTAGGCTTTCTTGGTGGAACTATAATGTGTTTGGGAGGATAGATTTGGATATCGAGGAAGGGGCGAAGGAGATGAACGTGATAGATGATTTTGGGCCGGACGTTGTGATGAAAGAGGAAGAGTTGAAGAAGGCTAGCAAGAAGTTTTGGCTTAATTTAAAGATAAAGGAGAATATGATTATCCAACGATCGAGGTTGAAATGGATTAACGATGGGGATGTAAACAGTAGGTTCTTCCATTCGGTTATGAAAGGTCGTTTGAGACGTCACCATATTAGTCCTTTAAATTCTAGTAGAGGGGTGTTCGAATCAGTGGAAGAGGTGAGAGGAGAGGTTTATGATCATTTTGGGAACAAATTCAAAGAGAATCTTTTGAACAGACCTAGTTTGGAAGGGGACTCTTTTAAGAGGCTTAGTGAGGAGGAAAGTAGATCTCTTGAAGCTCCGTTTGTTGAAGAGGAGATTAAAGAAGCGATTTGGTGTTGTGATGGAGCTAAAAGCCCAGGACCCGATGGTTTTTCCATTCTTTTCTTCAAAAAATGTTGGTGTTTTGATAAAAAGGATGTCATGGCTTGTTTTTCGGACTTTCATTCGGGTGCTTTGCTTTCCAAATCCATTACGTCTTCCTTCTTGGCCTTAATTCCTAAGAAGAAGACGCCGTTGGATCTTGATGACTCTAGACCTATATGTTTGGTAGGTTGCATCTACAAGGTGATTTCGAAAATTTTGGCGGCTAGACTTAAAAAAGTGATTGGTAATATTATTTCGTTAAGTCAAAATGCCTTTGTTCCCGGAAGACAATTACTAGACGGCGTGCTTGTGGCAAATGAAGTGGTGGATTTTTCTAAGAAGGAGAATAAAAGTTGTTTACTCTTTAAAGTCGATTTTGAGAAGGCATACGACAAAGTGAGTTGGCCTTTCATTCGCTTTATGTTTGATAAAATGGGCTTTGGGGAGAAATGGTCAAGTTGGATGGAAGCGATGATTTTCAATAGCAATATGTCCGTTTTGGTGAATGGTTTCCCAACTAAAGAGTTTAAGGTGGAGAGAGGTTTAAGACAAGGCGACCCTTTATCGCCTTTCATCTTTGTTATTGCGGCGGAGGGTTTGAAAGGTTTGATTGACAAGGCGGTTTTTAATGGCGATTATGCGGGTATTACCATTAATGGCAAATGCTTTGTTGATGTTCTCCAATACGCGGATGATACGCTTTTGGTAGGAGATGGGAGTTGGAATCATCTTTGGGCCATCAAGTCCGTTTTGAGAGGTTTCGAACTCATTTCGGGGTTAGGAATTAATTTTCACAAAAGTAAAATCATCGGAATTAATATTAGTACCAATTTTTTGGAGGTGGCTACTTCTTTTCTTGGTTGCAAGAAGGAAAAGGATGAGTTTGTGTTCCTTGGTATACCTATAGGATTCAATCCTAGAAGATTATCCGTTTGGCGTCCCCTAGTGAATAAGATTCAAAAGAGGTTGAATAGTTGGAAGGGTAGATACATAAGCATTGGAGGAAGGCTAACTCTTTAAAGTCGGTTCTCGGGAGTCTTGCTATTTTCACGCTTTCGTCTTACAAAGTTCCCAAGAGTATAGTAAAAGAAATCACTAAATTGCAAAGTAACTTTTTGTGGGGCGGGACGGTGGAAAAGAGATGTATCCATTGGGCGAAGTGGAATTTAGTTTGTTTACCGGTGGAAAAAGGCGGATTGGGTTAAGAAGAATCGAGGATTTCAATGTGGCCTTACTATGCAAATGGAAATGGAGGATTTTGGAGGGCAACAAAGGGATTTGGTATAATGTTTTGAAAGCAAGGTATGCTGATTTGCACTATCGGATCGTCAATGGTGCTAGCAACATAGAGAAGAAGGGTTATTGTTCCTCTTGGTGGGAGGATTTTGTGGCTATCGAGAGAGGTATACCGGAGGAGGTGTTTTACGGTGGCTGTTCTTTTTCGGTGGGCAACAGTTTTTCAACTCTGTTTTGGCACTCTTCATGGACAGAATTTGGCTCTTTCAAGGACCGATTCCCTTCTTTGTTTTCCTTTTATGTGCTTCAGGATGTTTCGTGCACTGCCATGGGGGGTTGGAGGGACGGTAGATGAGTATGGGGTGATCTCGGATTGCCGCAAGCTTGTCTTTTGGATCTTGTTTGTGCTGCTGAATTACAGCAGCTTCATGCTGCTCTGGAAGCATCACCGCTGTCAGTTGGCAGCAAGGACAGTGCGCGGTGGGTTCACGACGTTTCCGCAGGTTTTACTGTTGCATCATGTTTTAATTGCATAGCTGGAAAAAGAATTTCGTTCGGTCCTGTTCAGCGTTTTGATGGGGATTTTGTTAAATTGTGGAAGACGGAAGTTCCGATCAAGGTTAGAGTTTTCGGGTGGAGATGCTTTCTAAACTTACTGCCAACAAAAGACCGCCTAGCATCTAGAGGTATGTCTCACTTTAATACTTCTTCTTCCGTTTTCTGTGAGTGTGCTGCTGAATCTTCTATCCACTCTCTCTTGGTGTGTCACTGTGTGGACTTGGTTTGGAAAGAAGTGGCTTTTTGGTTAGGCTTCCATTTTAGTTCGGATGAGTCGTTTAAGGAGGGGTTCTTGAAATGGTATGGTCTTGCCAAGAGTGGGAAATTCAAGAAAGGGAAGGAGGGGGTCGTTTGGTTGGCGGTGGCGTGGACTCTTTGGTTGACTAGAAACGGTATCGTTTTTAGGAGTGAAACGTGGAATGTTTCAGATATCGTTTGGGAGGTTAAGGCTTTAGTTTGGAGATGGGCTTTCATAGGAAAAATTAACCATCCCAATTGTAATTTTTACGAGTTTAACAAAAATCTGTTGTTAATTTTATCGTAGACTGTCATTGGTGTATAATTTTTCTTTTAAGGCTCCTCTTTTTGGCCTTCTCCTTTGTATCAAGTTTTCTGGTGAACGTTTGTTCCCTTGATCAATATATTCTTGCTTAAAAAAAATCAAGACATTGATGATGATTAAGGGTCTTTGATGGTCAGATAGAATAGAAATGAGAAAAACTATTTTCTTATCATCCTATTTTCTTATTTTATTTTAAATTTTGATTCTCATTTTAATATATGATATCTCTATTTCAATTTTTTTGAAACATTAGTCGTCATCCCTTTTGAGTTTTTTTTTGCAAGCTCTTTTGGGCAAAAGACAATGTGTACAAGTGTTTATTAAAAAAAAAAGTAAAAGATACCATCAAAAGCACGAACAGTGCACTAAAAAATTTTTAGCAAAATAGAAACCCAATTAAAGGGAGGCTAGCAAAACCAAACCGTAACAACAACAACAAAAAACAATCCAATCACACCACTAAAAAGACTACATGAACACACCAGACATCTCATTTCCAAAAAAAAAAAAATCAGCCGAGGAGAGATAAGCACAACTACCAAAAAAAAGAAATAGAAGATGGAGTTGACCACTTAGGTCACTCCTAAAAATAAAAGCACTAGTGTGGGTCACGATCTCAATTAAAAAAAAAAGATGCAATCAAATTTTTAGCATGAAACTACTTCTAAGTCAAATTAATAAGCATGAAACTACTTCTAAGTCAAATTAATAATCAAAAACATTCAGTGATTAATCATTCTTATTTCCCAGAAAAAAATAACTTTATTATGCAACCTCCAAATAGATCGAAACTAGGGCTAGAAATGAGTCAAGTCAAATTTGCCTTAACTCGGCTCGACTCGTTAAGAATTGGTTTAGCTCAAATCTCAGTTTGAGTTTGACACGATCTTTTTTTAAGCTCAAACTAGTTAAGTTCATATTGCTTGCTTCATGAACTTAAAAGTCATTTTTTTAAGTCTATTTTTTAAAAAATTAAAAATTAAAAAAAATAAAATACTATGGTTGTTAGTATTTCGAATTGGGTCTGTTTGTTATGTTCAATTGTTTAAGTTAGCTTGTATCCTAAGTTAGCTTGTAATGGGTATTTGTGAAAAAGCCCATTAGTTTCGTATGTTAGGTTTTTTATAAATAGCATACTAGTCTCTAATCATTGCATACTACAAATTTTAATATAGGGTGAGAGAGTTATTTATTATCCTTGTGTAATCTTGAATAAAGAGAAAATAAAGAATAGTAGTTATAACCAATTCGTTGTTGCCTTTCTTGCTTCCTATTGTGTTCTTTATTATACTCTATTTTTGGCATCATTTTCACAACATAATGGACAACCTACAAAATGCAAGATGATAAATTTCAAATCAATTAATTTTATATATATATATATATATATATATATATATATATATATATATATATATATATATATATATATATATATATATATATATATATATATATATATATATATATATATATATATATATATATATCAACACCAACACAAAATGATCATGGCACACTATGTTACACCACCATCGTTTCCATATACAATATATCATAAAACAAATTATATCACAAAAAGATTACATGATTAAAATAATGAAAGATATTTCTATAAATGTAGAAGAAAAATAAAGAATGTACCTCTCTATCAATGTTATTTTTTAAAGCTTATATTATATTTAATAATCAAGAGATAGCATAATACCTTAGATTTGTTCCTGATTCGATGCAAAACTCGAAGCTAATCGCCACCACATATTAAAACTTCGAGCGTAAATTAATGTAAAGAATGGTTTGGCCGTTAAGGGAAGATTCTTGAGAAAGGATGGTAAGTTCGACAAGAAGAAAGGTAAAAGTCAGCAGAAGTCTTACAATGGCGAAGCATCTAGTATTCGATGTTATCATTGTAAGAAAGAGGGTCACACAAGAAAGGTGTGTCCTGAACGCTTGAAAGATCATGAAGGTAAGGAAAATGGCAACGCAACCATTTTTCAAGATGATTTCAAATTATCTGATGTTCTTGTGGTTTCAATAAGCGACTCGAATAAGGAGTGAATTATGGACTCAGGTTGAATTTGGCACATGACTTCAAACACAGACTTGTTCGAGGAATTATGTGATCTAGATGATGGATCTGTATTGCTGGGAAACAACAAATCTTGCAAGATTGCAGGTGTTGGATCTGTGAGATTCAAACTCCATGACGAGTCAATAAGGTTGTTGACTTAAGTCAGGTATGTTCCTGATTTGAAGAGAAATTTAATTTCTCTTGGTGAATTCAACAAGAAAGGATATGTTTTCCACGGAGAGAAAAGTATCCTTAGAGTCATGAAGTGGTCGAAGGAAGTCTTGAGAGGCGTGAAGAAACAAGGCTTGTATACCCTTGAGACTGAAGTTGTAAGTGGTTCGACAAATGTTCCATGCACGAAACCTTGTGTTGATGCTCTGCTCTGTATTATTGTCTGATTGGCATCTATGTTTGGCTAAAACATATAATAGCAGCAAAAAGTATTTGTATGTATAAATCTTGCAAATATAAAAGAACAAAACAGGTACAAGCAAGATGTTATATGGAATGTCATGACTTCAACACATGACATCGCGCCTGCAGAACTGGAATGAAGATTCGGTTTGATTCTCAACAAATACATAATATTCTGTAAATATTATGTAATCCTATGTGGCTCAGATTTAAAGGTCAAAAGAATTAAGTTAGAATATTGAAGAATCAGATCAGAAGATTGAAGATTCAGTAGTTTCTAATTTAAGAGATAAATTAGGAAACTTATGATTAAAAGACCTTGATTGTAGCAGAAGATATCAGCAGATTTGTAACAGCAAGGAGTGTTGCGATTTGTAATCGCAAGTTCAATTGGGAATAGGTTATAAATATAAACCTTTGTAACCTAGTTTCATATAGAAAACTGAATTTAAAAAGATGTAGTCATTAGGGTTTCTATAGGTAGACCACCCAAGTTGTGGGATGGCTGCCATGTCCTTCTCGAAACCTGTAGGTAAGAGAAGTTATTGTTCTCACTTGAAACCTGTAGGTAAGAGTTGAGTATTGTGTTCTTGATTGAAGATGTGAAGCAAGATCAAGTTATTGTTTATTGTTAATTGTGTAAATAGTTGTTGCAGGGTTGTAACAGTTAGATATAACTAGGGAGTGAGCAGAGGTTCTCTTGTCTTGGATTGATATCTGAGATAAGAGTTGCATTGGGTAGTGACTACGTAAACCAGAGGTTGTTTACATAAAATAGTACTACTGATAGTGAAATCTTCTTCCTGGCTTGGTAGCCCCCAGAGTAGGTAGTTAAACTGAACTGGGTTAACAATTAACTGTGTTATTTATCTTCTGCATTGTATTTTTTGTTCAGTCATGGATGTTGTAACATCGTGTATAACATCAAATTCAGGTTTGATAGTTGTTCCTTTACAGAAGCAATAAAGTTTACAATCTGGTTATGTTGACTGAAAATACATGATCCTAGTACTTATGGACTCCTTCTTAGGGGTAATTTAAAATTGGGGATCTTTCTGTTCTGCCTTTGCTAAGTTAATAACAAATCAGATGTCTTGACATCGTAAGTGACATCCTGAGTCTGTCATACCAGAATTTCACCTTGGTCGAAGACAGAAATTTGGCACATGAGATTGGGTCATGTCAGTGAAAGGGGTCTGTTCGAGTTGGGAAAACAAAATATGCTTGGTGGAGACTAAGTTGAAAAGCTGAAGTTTTATGAACCATGTGTACTTGGAAAATCTTGCAGAATGAAGTTAAACAAAGGCAGAAAAAGAACACATAGATCCCTTGATTACATCCATGCTAAAATTTGGGGGCCTGGAAGGTGTCCATCACATTCAGGAGCGAGGTATTTTCTATCTATAGTAGATGATTATTTCATAAAATTATGGGTATTCATCCATAAGACTAAGGATGAAACTTTTCATAATTTCAAAAGTTGGAAGACTTTGGTTGAAAATCAAACTGGCAGAAAGGTCAAGAGGTCATGAACCGATAATAGCCTTTAATTTTGCAAAGAGGCATTCGACTTGTGAAGGTCCCCAACTCTTCTAACCCTATGCAAACCACAGATCACCCAATCAGATCTACTTTCCTCACCCATCACTAAGGAAGAAAGACTAACATAAGTTGATCTTATCAAAAAAGCCTCAAAAGGATCTAGTTTCCTGTTAACATTGCTTAACCACCCCCTCAATAAAATTCAAAAATCAACCAAGAGCTCTTCTTCATAAACAATTAGAAGTTGCATTCGCCTAAATATAAATATGATATTGTAAAGAGATAAGGGATAGGAAGCATCACATCAAATTTATCATGATTTTTCCCAAAACCGCAAGGTCTACATTTAGCACCCAAAGATAGAACCTTGATATTTTCACTATCAACTTTGATATTTTATCAAACATTCAACCCTAAACCTCTTACACCAAGCTTGTATCATAGGTTAAATTTTGAACCTTTGTATTATATGAGTTAAAAAGATTGTTTCTCTTTTAGTTTTACAATTACAAATCAGAGCTAAAAACAACAGATACACAAAATTCTATTTAAGTGACTACTCTCTCAACATTTCAATTATACTAAGTGTAAATGGCTTAATACCCTTTTTGGTCCCACACCTATGTCTTTGGGTCCATTTTGGTCCTCTTCCTTTTAAAAGTTCCGAGTTGGTCCCTTACGTTATTAAAATGGTACCACGTTTGTCCTGACTGTTAGAAACATTAGTTTATTATTAAAAACATGGCTGACGTGTTAAGTTGTTGGTGTGCTGTAATGAATGATTTGGTTATGTGGTATGATTAGTATTGGCCTTGTTGAGGTGTCATATGAAGTAGCATATTATTAGTTGGTTAACATTTTTACTTGATTTATTTAGACATGTGATGAAATAGAAATCCCTAGCAGACAAAGTGAGAAGTTGCAAGTGAAGAAGACGAAGGATGCTTTGAACGTGGATAAGAGCTCGTAATAAGTAAGTTTAGATGTTGAATTCTTTACCTCATTTTATTGTGGTTTTTCTTCAGACATATGTTGACTTCTTCCTCTTTTCAAATTCATCAGAGGAGTCAATCTAATTTCTTTTCTCATACAATGTAACCTCTTTTTTCGTTTTGAGGTCTTTTGTATTTTTTTCAAGTTTCCTTTGGTTTTAATGACAATGTTTCTTGGTCTTTATTTACACTCTGGAAGCATGTTGACACAAAGTACGTTCTTTCTTTATTTTTATATTGGAAATTTTTAGGTTGTTTTCCATATTTCGTGAAATTTTTGAATTTATAGACTAGAAGATTCATGTCTTTATCACTTTATGATTCTCTTAACTCTTTAGCTTTAAGTGTGAATCCCCTTAATTTTTCTTATCACCTTCTTTGATTTCAATAAGATGGTTTAGCTCAATCTCATGTTCCTACAATTTATCAAAGAGAGTAGTCAATTTCGTAGAAGACAAGTCTATAGACTAAAATATTTTTGGAGTGTCTTTATATGAAAAAATTTATTGATACCTAAAATGGTAATGACGCGATGGTTTTAACTTTCAAACTGAATTGCACTTGTTCTTTGTCTTCTTCTGTTAATAAAATTTTGGGAACAAAAAGACCTTTTTTAACAGTGTCTGAAATATCACAGTACATCCCTCAAATAAAAAAAATTATTTTCTCTTTCTAGGAAATATATGTTTCACAACTAAAAGATAGAAGTTTGTTTAATTAATCATTTGAAGTCATTCTACCTTGAGGCGATTATACTTTAAACAAAAGTTAGATTTATATTCCACTTATTGACCAAGTGACATGAAACACAAGACAGGATGATTTATGATATATATATATATATATATATATATATATATATATATATATATATATATATATATATATATATATATATATATATATTAGGGGTGTTCGTGGTTCAAGAACTACACTGAACTGAACCAAATTAGTGGTTCAGTTCAGTTTTTAAAAACCACTTTAATAAAAAACCAATTAACTGCTAAAGCAGTTTCAATTCAGTTTTAAATTGGTTATGAACCAGATTGCATCTATAAACTGGTTTACAATCAATTTCTAGTTATAAACTGGTTTAAAACCAGTTTATATTTAAAAGTCAAAATATTTTACGGTATAAATAATTTGGTTTTTATATGTGTAGCCATATGCTTTGTTATATTGTATGCGCTCCAGTGGCTCTACACTAGTATATATAAATTTCAACTAGTATATAAATTATATGTAAAAAAATTTACTACTGCCGTTAATATTTTCTTTTTATCTTATCTACCACATGTGTATGTTAATTATCAGATGCAAATGGAACTTCAAGTTTTTTGTCATTGATTTCAGTCCGTACTCTTTTGTTTTTCTGAAATTACTCAAATTTTTTGTATTTAAAAAAAAATTGTATTTCTAAAAATTTGATTTTTTTCGAAAACTCAATTTTTCATTTTTTTCAAAAAACTTAATTTTTTGTATTTCAGAAAAAACTGATATTTTCGCATTTTCGAAAAACTCTATTTTTCTTTTTTTTTTCTTTCGAAAAAACTCGATTTTTTCAAAAACTATTTTTTAAAAATATTTAAATGGATTTAAAGTTTTAAGTAGACATAATTTATTGAATCATAAAAATATTACATATAGGGAATACATTTTTACGATTTTTTAGGAAAAAATTATTTTTAGATTTTTTTTTATTTTCGATGAAAATAAATATTTTTTATCTTTCCAGGAAACATTTATTTTTAGATTTTTTTAATTTTCAGGAAAATAAATATGTTTTAAAAAAAATATTGTGCTAAATTATTTTCGGTTTAAAGAAAAAACAAATATTTTCAAACCAGTTTATAAAATGAAACTGGTTTTAAACCAGTTTTAAACTAAAATTGAATTGTTTAAATTAAATGGTTCAGTTCATTAACCATTTAAGTGGTTCAGTTTTTTAATGGTGCAAAACAATTCAGTTCTAGTATACAATTCAGTTAACCATATTTTTGAACACCCCTAATATATATAATTGTTAAAAGTGGTGCATTTCTTTTTTATTTTAGTTTTATTTAATTAATAATGATGTGTTGCATCAATTTCTCTAATAACCGAGGGGTTTGATTCACTAAGTCTTACCCTAAATCTAACTTATATATACAACCGCTCCATAATCGTAAATGTCATTCTTTGGGATGGTTTGTAAGAGAGAAAAATTATTTGATTTCGTGTTATTGTTCTTCTAACATCAACCTTTTAAAAAATCATTTTTATGTTCTTGCAATCTATCTTTTATAATAGTATTGTTGTTGTTGTTTCCACCTCTTGTCAATGTTGAATGGTAAAAGAAAACATTTTTAAATTTTGGAATAACTTCCCAATAGTGTCAGTCAAAGAAAATATTCTATAATATATTACTTGTTGTAATTTCTGAATAATAAATGTCAATGAGTGTGTTTCAAAATGATAAGAAAAGTGGAAGTGAGTATATGCAAATAAATGCATGGGAAATAGTCACACATAGAAAGTGGCACTTACATTAAAAGCCTTTATAAAGAGTTATGTTCATTAATTCAACCAAAAGACAAAAGAGGATAAAGTTTCACATGAACAAGTGAGGTGGTCCCAAATATTATGTCACTTGTCTCCTCCATACACCCCATCGCCGGTGTCACCACCAGCGACACCAGCTCCGGGTCCAAGAGCGCGCGCATAAAAGCTCCAGTGATCGATGACTTGTAGGCGGTAATTGAGAACTTAGGCACGACACACACTACTACAAAAAGCACTTCTAACATCAGACACAAAATGCATTTTGTAACACCCCTTTTCTAAACCCCAAATATAACAAATGTTCACAGAGTATTAACTTGCATATACTAAAAAGGGTGTCACATGTTGTTTTCACCGTAATGAAAATCCAAAACGAAATACAACATACAAACATGCATCTGATCATCTCATAACACAATTTGAAAACTTCATGCTTTCATACACTATGTATATCGCACGTGGAATAATAAATCTCAAGTAATTTCAATGAATATATCCCATACTATATCCATCTACCAAATTAAATAACATAAATCAACTCATATATATACATGTCATATGAATTCAGCATTTGGCAACATAGTCATCAACACATGTATCCAAAATATCATGTCAAATACAATAAAGATAACAATATTCAACCATTAAAACATGAGTTCAAGACCCCACAGTGTTACATGATCAGAGCATTGACTCAATACCTAAACTAAAATGAAATAACCGAAAACTCCTCGGCTAAATCTTCGTGCAAGCACACTACTCGTCGGAACCTGCACGATGTCACAATGAACATCATTCAAACAGAAGGGTGAGAATTCACATCATAATGAATACATACAATATGTACAATGAATAAGCATATAATAGAATTATCATTCATCACACTTCATAAATTGAGTAAGTTCCACATTTAACGCACAAAACACAATTTCCTATTATTACCAAGGCAATTCACATCAATTCAAGCAATCGCATAACACCTAATGCGACTCGAATGCAATTAATATGACTCAATGCATGTGATACCATGTGAGTATCAAGCTCACCGCTCCCGATTATAAACCACAGCCACGCTTCCGATCCAGACAAGATCAAAGCCCTCAAAATATGAACCTTTAGTTCACTGCGAACCAGAAAGGAACAAAGTCACGCCTATGTTTCCACACAAGGATCAAAGCCACCATGTGAATCCAAAGTTTCACCGCTTATGTTTCAAAGCCACCATGTGAATCCAAAGTTTCACCACTAATGTTTCAAAGCCACCATGTATGCATGTACAATTATCACCAAAACATATGAAATTAAGATTATCCATACAATCTTAACATACCGCTTACCACAATAATTCACACAAAGAATTATCCACCAATTGTACAAAACATACTTATCATATAACAATCACAACAATGCACAACAATTAGCATATATTCATTCACACTCATCATGAATATCATATTACAAATAACATATAACACCATAGCTCAACAATGTTATTATCACCCAACATCAATTCACATATTACATAAATACAATTCAAGTAACATGTTTTCACTCACGTACGCGTCATACTTGTTCATCATTTCATCTTAGTTCCAATCTCTAAAGACTATACCCTATGATTCATTTTATTCTACCAATGTATAGTTCATCTCATTAGCTTTCCAAGACTTCGAACGACGCACGAAACGAACTTACGGTTCAAAAGTTATGGCTTTTATAAAATCTGTCAAAAAATTGAATAACCTGCCTGCGGGTTTGTTCAAGCCGACCCATGAGTCGACTCATGCTGCGTAACTCAGATTTTTGCCTTTGCAGGTTAGCTCAGGCCGACCCTAACTTCTGTATAGGTCGACTCATGCTGCGTAAAAATCCAAAAAATCATCATTTTCCTTCTCCATTCCCCTCATACAACAACCACTAACCCTCATACAATTTATACATCAAATGACCGCAATTATATCATCAATTTATCAAATAACATCCATTTACTACCATCTATCATGATTCAAAATAATCATTTCATGGAATCTACAGAAACTCTAACATTTTAAAAATTGTGGAAATAGAGAGATGAAGAACCTAAGCATACCATTATCCATTGCATACATATATACCCATAATAATGAGGATTCTCCCCTTACCTTAGGTTCAATTTTCCTCTTCTAGGTTTTGCCTCTTTCTCCTCTTCTCTTCCTCTCTTCTTCTCTTCCTTTCTTCTTCTCTTCTCTTGCTTTCACAAAATGACACTTTTAACTCTATTCTCATAAAACCCTTACTATCTCTAATTGTCTCATTGGGCTTAACCCACTCATATTCTTCTATTTCTAATATTTAGGCTCAATTAGTTATATTTCTCTAATAACATAATTAACCCAAATACGCACATAATTAAATAATTTAAATAATTATTATACCACATAATAATTAAATAAATAAATAATTAATAAAACACCAAATAAAATAAATAATAATAATACTAATAAAATCGAGATGTTACACATTTTACCTCGGCCAAGAAAGCAACTTAATGAAGGGCGTCATGAAAAGTAACTACTAAAAATTTTAAAACATCGAGGTAAATGTTTATTATCGCATGGGTTCGAACCCTAGTTTCTGCACTTTTATTATTTACAAAAACTAGCGCCTTTTTTTCTCGGATTATCATAAAAATTGAGGGGTCCTTAGTTTTTTTTATAAATCTCGTTATAGTGTTTACCGTAATATTACATTTTTTAATAAAATTCATTACAGTATTTACCCAGAATATTACATTAATTGTCCATGAAGATCATATGTTGGATCTTCAATTCCTTGATATTTTGAGCAAGATCAAATACTGGGAAACTCTTTTCTCAAAACAAAACAAAACAAAAGGGTTTCTTAAAGGATATTCTCTATGGATCTTGCATGTATTTGTTTCTGGTAAAAAAAAGGTAAGATAATTAATATCAATAATAAAAAATATTTTTGGTACAAATAAAAATTCAATAGAAAAAACCTTGAACCCTGGTAATTTTTTGCTCTTGCAATCCATCGTAGAGAATTTTTCCAGGTTTCCTTAGGTTTCAAGCGCTTCATATGTTTCATTTAGATTTCCAATATCGTAAGAGAACTTATATAATGGGCGTCCCTTAGGTTTCACGTTGATCACTAATAGTGGATTCTTGAGTGTTGATAACCTTTAAATGGACGGCAAAAATTTGTTTAAGACCGTTGATTGAAAATAGTGAAAAAAACACTTAACTATCATCTCGATTTTCATAACAACCGAGGGGTTAGAGTTCTTTTTTACAAAAATGCTTACATTGTTTACCCAGAATATTAAAAATACATTGTATACAACAAATCTTCGCAGAATATCAAGAGTGTTTAGCCAAAATATTAAAATTATAGCATGAGCAGGTCCCATACAATATTTGTTGCATATAATATTTTTTAATATTCTGGATAAACAATAACCATTTTTGTAAAAAAAAAAATATATTTTACTCTAACCTTAAAAAAAACCGAGGGGTTAGAGTATTTTTTTAAATAGTTACATTGTTTACCCAGAATATCAAAAATACTTTGTATGCAACAAATCTTCTATCATTGCTTTCACTAGCGTATACAATTTGCCTGCTTTGAATGCATCCAACTTCTAATTAGGTGTTTGTTCCAAAAATTGAAAAATGTTTTTTCAGCATTTGCAATTCATCATTAAAGATATTTAAGAATAAATCATAGCTATTCAAAACCTTCGACAACAAAACAACAACAACATCAATACCAATGTTTGAAATGGATCGCACAAGTTGAAAAATTATTGAAAATTTCTTTAGCCACCTCCCTATGGGGGTCACCCCCAGCGAAAATCCCAAAATACCCCTGCTTCGGAAATGAACTTCTGAAGCGCTTTTTTTTTTTTATAAAAAATTTCCATAATTCGGAAGTGCATCTCCGAAAACACCTCATGGGGGGTGTCTTCGGAGATGAACTTCCGAAAACACCTCATGGGGGTGAATTCGGAAATGAACTTCCGAATTATGGAGAAACTGTGTTTTTTTTTAATGTTTTTTCTTAAACTGTCTCGCATTTTAATTAAACGAAAACGCCAAATAAAAATAAGCAACAGATAAACTGAAAATACTAAGATGATAAATCCAATCCAAAAACACTGTGCGAAAGATACAATCCGAAATCAAAACAAAACAAAACACGTCAAACAAAACAAAAACACGTTATTCTGCCCGACGAGCGTTACAAAATACACATCAAACAAAACAAAAACACGTTATTCTGCCCGACGAGCGAACTCCTCCGAATGAAGATAATTATACCAATCCTCATCCCACTCAGTCTCAGAACCATCAGCGTTGATCATGACTCTCACGCCTGAAGACTGAGCCTGCACGTCCGAGCCATGGACCCCCAGGGGACGAGAAGCAGAACCAGTCAAAACCTTCTTCTTCTCCTTCACCTCCTTCACCTCCTTCACTCCGCGAGAGCACGAGGTTGAAGAACCCTTTCTTCCCTTAGTGCCACCCATTCCTGCGTAAAAATAAAGAAAGAAAGGTCCATGAGACCTCCTTTTATAAAAGAAGAAAGGGGACAAAAATGTTTGGGAAACAGACAAGTCATTAAAGAACAAAGATGTTGGAAACCAGCGACGCGCCGTCAAAGAAGTCAGAACGCATGCACACAAACTTCAAAGAAACAGGCACAATAAACAAATGCGTTAGAAATAAAGTACTTGCAAATTAAAACGGACACTCCCTACCCTCTCTAGCCGATGCAGTCTGGGTCTCCCTACCCTGTCTGATGCGTGCTGGTTGGTTGTCTGACATGTTCCTGTAAACAATTGAAATCGATTAATATGCGAGACAAAATAAAAAACTAAGAAATTTGAACTTCTGATACAATTCGGAAGTTCATTTCCAAAAACTGGGATGGAGGTGTTTTCGGAAATGAACTTCCGAAACACCCTTGCGATGGAGTTTTCTGCAACTTCCATGGCAGACCCCAAAATCAAACATAAAACCAATTCAAAAAGCTTTTAAACAACCTAAATACTACTAACAACCAGTCCATATATCATTTATGCAATTGAAACCCTAAATAACATGCATTTGAATAATGAATCTAACAAATTTAAAACTTACAAATTGAGTGATTTGTGGGCTTTTGAATGTTGTATAGCAATGTGATTGGAGCTTTGATGCAGCCTTGGAAGTGTGTTTGCACAAATTTTCGCCTTTGCTTGTTTTTGATTTGAGTTAGGGTAAATGAATGGGGGAGGGGGAGTGTTTTGATAAATCTGCATAACGCGCAGCATTTCGGAAATGAACTTCCGAAATACTGTTTTCGGAAATGAACTTCCGAAATAAGACAATTTTTTCAAGAAAAAAGGCGTTTTCGGAGATGTATCTCCGAAAACACTTTTTTCTTGCATTTTCGGAAATGCATTTCCGAAGTCAGGGGTAGTATGGGGTTTTCACCAGAGGTGGACTAGAAGGTAGGGAGGTTGGCAAAGAAATTTTCAAATTATTTTGGTCAAGGTAGAAGAACTTTTTTTTTTCATTTTTGCAATCCATCCAAAAAAATGATACATTCGACGGTGGGACGGCTACAAATAAGATAACATAAGGGTGAAATATGTTTAGCGAGTGTTTTATAGTAAAATATAATTATATATATCACCTCGGTTATTTGTAACTGATAAGTCCAGTTGTGCGTTTTCTACAAATAAAATACAAAATTGTATATGCTTGAGTTTGAACTTATGTGTTGTATACTTTAGTCCACGTTTCTATAAACAACACTGAGGGTTAAAGTGGAAAGTTTTTATGACGTTTTTCATTACATTATCTTTGAAATTGAGCTAAAACTCCTTTTCAACTTAGTTAAAATGAGTTTTTTATTGTCGTGAGTAGTAGAAGAAGACATAAAGATAAAGGAATACAAAAATTTAAATAGATAAAGAATAGAAAGCAACATATCATGAAATCATGAAATTATGTTGGTTCAA
This sequence comes from Vicia villosa, assembly GCF_029867415.1. Taxonomy (NCBI): domain Eukaryota; kingdom Viridiplantae; phylum Streptophyta; class Magnoliopsida; order Fabales; family Fabaceae; genus Vicia; species Vicia villosa. Next base: position 134,451,426 of record NC_081181.1, on the reverse strand, counting down.
CCTAAAACCGTGAGGCATATATCCTATCCTCAAGAATAGCAACTTGAAATATCTACTACCAGCTTTAAGCATCTATCACAAGTTTAGCCCAGAACCTCTTGAATCAAAATTTTATTTCAAATTTAGCTTGCAACATTTAGAGTTATTGAGTTTAAGAGAAAAAATCTATTAGTCTTACAATTACATATCAGAGATGATAATAGCATATTGCATATGTTTCTACTAAAGTAATTATTTTTTCAGCACTAACATTTTATTAAGTGTATAAGAAAAAATTAGGAGCTAGGTAAGTGTAAATTAGAAAGAGTTTTTCCAGAAAATTTGTGTGTTTTGAAATGAACACAAGACCTACTTTTATAGTAAAAGGTTAAGACAAATTTGTAAACTTTGGAAAGGCCCTATCCCGTTCATAGTCGATTATGTTACAATAATCAATAATGCACTTGCAAATGATTAAGGAACGATTTGTAGGTATTGAACCGTAATCAATTAGTAGGTCTTCAAAATCAATTAATATGTAAATTTCGTGTTATAATTGATTACACAACTACCATAATCGATTATAGGTTAAATTTCTCTTCATATCGATTACAAGTACTTCCTAATCAATTATGCTTTGTTTTAAAAAGAATTTGGTTATTTTCAAATGGCTTTTCAAAAGAAGATAAAAATAGATGAAGCATGACAGAGGTTGGTTTAATTTTTTATTAGAATGTGATTTTATACTTGTTCATCAAGCATTCTCAGTTCAAAGATTGTGTCTTGAAGCTTTAAATCAAACCTTAAGGTTTAACTGCCTTCTTTTAATATATTGCTTTTAATTATGACGGTTTTCTCTCTATATTTTTTTCGGAATGTTAATTTTACTGAATAAACTGGACAAGATTTCTTCATGAAGGTACATAAATTATGTTCTTTCATATTCTAAGCTTTATCTAATTTCTAATAAGATTTTTAAGATGACAGTTATTAATGAAAAAATTAAATTAATTATATATTGCAGCAAGTTGCTGTTTAAATTGTTTGTTATTAATAGTTGAATATCCATATCCAGTAACGAACCTTCATAATGACACAGAGAGGCAATGGCCACCTAACAATCTTAAAGAATTAGCCTATAAGGAAAATTATGAGCTGGTAAGTAAGTTGGAGAAACCGATGTAGCTATGCAAATAATGCATGTCACAGTAGTCATCTAAAGTTGGCTCAGCATTTATCTGCATAAAGATATGATCAAGTTGGAGTGATCATTGAAAACTCATAATTTAAACGTGCATATAAGCATGCATGTGCTTAATTTTGTTTAATACTAACATCAATTATAATATTAAAATAAATAAATAAGTTTTTTTTTTTTAACAAAGAATTATATATAAGGGAAAACTAAAGGTTCTCCAACCTAGGAAATTTAAAAGTCTCTTTGATGGTAAAGATAAGAGAGACACAAAATAAAGGGTTAAATATGTTTTTAGTCCCTATAAATATGCGACCCTGCATTTTTAGTCCCTATAAAATTTTCCTTTAATGAATGGTCCTTATAAAATTATTATGCACGTAGTTTCAGTCCCTACTGTCAAACTAATGAGTATTTTAGAATGATTATTTTGCAGACATGTTCATAATGTTTTAAAAAGTTTCTGGAAAAAAAAGAAACTCGAAATTTAACTTCTAAGTTGAGATTTTCATTACTTTTATCATTATTTTTTGAAATTTGAAAAATTCATATTTAATTCTTCTCGTTTTAAAAAATTCTAAAACTTGGTAAATAAATATTTTACAGTATTCTAAACATATATAAAAAAAACTATTCAAAAATTTAAAATTTAAAGGGTAATTAAACAGTTTTTAAAATTTTAGAAAATAGCAGGGACTGAAATTACATGTATAAAAATTTTAGAAGGACCATTCATTAAAGAAAAATTTTATAAGACTAAAAATGCAGGGTCCCATATTTATAGGGACTAAAAACGTATTTAACCCCAAAATAAACTATTCTGCCCCATCTCAAATATGACTTGAGAGGAGATTTTAAATGATTTTAAAACACTCTTTTATGAAGAAAAAAAATCTTATGGTATTTAATCAAAACTTTTATAAAATTTAAATAAATTCTATAATATTTCATTAAAACAATTACAAATATTTTTGAAATAATAAAATTTCCTATTATTTAATTGGGATTTCTCACAACAACTATAAAAAAAAAATAGATATTTAATTGACATTTTTCACAACTACTATAAAAAAGTTTTTAGTATTCAAAAGTGTGTGGTTTTAATGGATTCTTCGGAGAATGAATTTTGAGAGCTTTTTTTAGATAAAAATACATATATTAATAAGAGATATGGTATATTCTATGTTGCCTTTATTTATAATGTTCAACTGAATTTTATTAACTCTCTCATCTAATTGAGAATTTGATATTTCTCTTCATCTCAATTAATTAGATCCCTTTTAAGGTGATTGTCTTTTTTGTCAACTTTTATAAGATAGAATTCGTTCTAGAGAAAATATATTTAAACGGGACTGATAATTAATTCTGGTGGGATCTTTTGTTCCTTATGTGAGGTTTTGGTTGAGTCGTTTTTCCATCTTTCATTGGTTGGGTTGACAGGTAGTTCTTCCTGGTGACCTTAGTCTATTTTTTGAGTTTTTCATCTCTTTAGGTGGTTGAGTCAATTTCCCATCTTTTAGTGGTTGGGTTGACAGGTGGTTCTTCCTGGTGACTTTAGTCTCCTTTTAGAGTTTTTCTTCTCTTTAGGTGGTAGGATTAAGTCTACGGGTGGTTTTGCTTTTATTTGACATGCTATTATCTGATATATTTGGATGGTTCGCAATGATGATATTTTTTCTAGTGCGTCAACAACTACGAAAAGAAGAGGAGGAGAAGAGTATTTTTTTTGTCTTGAAAATGCTTTCTATGAATAATGTACATTCTGAAAGTTGAAGGTGGGTCTGTTAGACGATAGGCTACGATCAATAGGGGTGGTGAACAAATTGCAAATGAAATTTTATTAATAAAGATTGTGTTTTGAAAAATGTTTAACTATGGTGCGCATAAACAATCTCGGATCGACAATCATCTATCCCGAACCGTTATTGAAAAGACTGGATATGCGTAAATCGATAAAAGGAAAAAGTAAGATGAGAAAGACAACCAATATATTTTCATCAATTTGCGTTTGAATATAAATCACACAGTAGTAATCAATTTCCAATGAAATAATTCACAAAAATTGGCTTACCCAATTTGTTGAACACTTTGTGAGCAATATTGTTTCAAACCAAATTTTTCTTTGAATTTTGTTGATATGAGAAACCAATTACAATCACAAAGACTGTAATCGACTCAACAGAATTGTTCTCTATGTATCAATCGCATAATAAACAATTTAACAATTTTCACGTAAACGTAAAAGAGAGGGAGATAGAGAGAGAGAGAGAGAGAGAGAGAGAGAGAGAGAGAGAGAGAGAGAGAGAGAGAGAGAGAGAGAGAGAGAGAATGATTTGTTTTGGTAGTTCCTTAATCGGTCTCGCTATGGGTATCTCTTCCCCCAATTACAAAGTAATTGAGATAATGAAAATTAAACTTTGTAAATGTAGTTTAAAAGAGAAAAAGTTGCAATCCAACCCTTAAAACCCTATGGTTGATGCTGGTCCTATCTTCTTCTCTTCCCTTGATCTTGAGCTCGATCAAATAACCTAATACTTTCAATTTGATCCTCTGTTTACTGCTACTCCTTTGACAGAATCCCTGTTCTTCAAAGCCTTCCTCCGGTTACCGTTACTCCTCTGACACAACCCCAGTTCTTCAAAGTTTTCACTCAGTTGGATCCAAATTGTATAATCTTGTGAAAAACTCCCAAATCAATCCTTGATCTTGGAAGAAAACCCAAATGGATTTATCTTGAAACCCCCAAATACTTTTCAACCCAATTGATTACAAAAAAAAATACTAATGGGACCTTAATAAACTATCTTTTGATCACAAAAAAAATTAATTATGTGTAGTTGTTGTATATGCGATGAGAGAGGATGAAGATGATGAAAATCCTTGTATATTTTTTTGTTTCAATAATGAAAAAAAGATGCATGAACGACTATATATGTGTGAGAGTGTGAAAGAATGAAACAAGAAAAATAGGGTTGCAAAATTATAAAATTGGACATTCTAAACAGTGGGAGTTGACTCATTCGAAGTGGGAGTCGACTGATAAATGCGAAAGTGTAGTTATTCTTGTATATAGTTTTACGACACTTATCGTCTCTTTTTCTTCAACTTATGCGTGAATGTGTATGTTTTTGTTATATTTTTATATATTATGAATTCTTCGAGTTTTCAATTTATTTATGTACCATTTGATAGTTTTCTATTTATTTTGTAGGTATTGATGCGTATTTGGAGCATGAGCAATAAAGAGTCGAAGATAACGCTTCAAACGCGCGATTTTGAGCAATTCATCAATGAATAAGGCTCAAATCAAAGAAGAGAAAATCATCAATTTTGTTGATATTTAGTCATTGTAAGATAATAAATTTAATAAGCTTTCCAACGCTTCGAACCGGTCGCAAATCAGAGTTACGGTTCTCAAGTTATGGCAAAAACACTAGTGTTGATTTTTTCATGAAAGCACAGATCACGCGAAGCGCCCTCTTAGAGCGCAAGCGTGCCCTGCGACTTTGGAATTCAATAAATAGGGGGAAATCAAATTTTTTAGGTATGGGTTGGGTATTTTTGAGTCCCACCTGTCGCTACCCGCGAAAAATGAATCAGAGTCGCCACTAATATATTTATTCCATAAGGGAAAGGAATACTAGAAAACCTAACACGAATAAGAACAAGGTCTTGCGACCAGAGAACAGGGAACGGGAGTCGGTTACGCGAGGGGAAGGTGCTAGCACCCCTCACGCCCATCGTACTCGATGGTATCCACCTATTTTGTTTCTATCTAAAGGGTGTATATCTATGTCTAAGCCTAAATGCGAATGCATGCAAAAGAAACATGGGGAAAAGAAGGAATTATTTACAATTGTGCTCGCTTAGGCCCCGCGACCCAATGCCTACGTATCCCTTACAAGGAATCAGAGCTACCGTAGTTCGGCTCAATAGTTTCCATTTGTTTTGTGTTTTTTTAGTTGAACAGAGGTTAAGGTCGCAATCCACGATGCTCGACCTTTGGAGACTTACACGCCTACTTTGGAAAGGACTTAACTTGTTCTTAGGTGCCTAACAAGGCAAAAGAAAAGCAAGGATTTGGTTTGTGTGTTTTATTGTAATTCCATGATGAACAAAACCCAATACAAGGTTTCGCACCACTTTGTCACTTTGTTTTAATTCGATCCTTTATTAAGTATTTTAAATGTTTTTGGTTGGGTATTTTTTTTAAGGGGATTTATTTGCGAGTTGAATCACATAAAAGTGTATAATGGTAGAGAAACAGATTAGGGAATGAATCTCACTCATTTCTCTCCCATTATATAGTGATTGAGAAACAGATTAGGGAATGAATCCCACTCATTTCTCTCCCACTAAGCGATTGAGAAACAGATTAGGGAATAAATCCCACTCATTTCTCTCTCACTATTAGTAAAGTATGATTCGCCTCTTTATTTATTAGTGTTTTAATGTTGAAAAGAAAAAAGAATGAACAAGGGGAACTAACCTATTCTCTAATCTAATTGTCGTTTACAAGACTAATTCCTAATTCAAGACTAAACCAGCATCTAGGGGGATTAACTAATAAGAAAGTTGTTTAAGTTGACTAAAGTCAACTTTAACGACTAGGGGTATTTTAGACATTTCTCAAAATATGAAAATATTCACAAAAAGAAAGAATTAAAATCTAAACTAACCATGAAAATATTCACAAGCAATTTTGTATTTTTTTATCATGTTTAAGACCATTTTCAAGAATTAAAACTAACAAAAACTAAGTATTTTTATTTATGAACCAATCGAAATTCAAAGAAATCATCAACTAAAATTCTATTAAAATTCTAAACAATTAAACAATTATTCCTAAAAATCTAGTTAGTCAAAAAACTATTTTGGTCATTTTTTATTTGAGCAAAAATCAATTAACAAGCAATGGAATAAAAAAGAAAGAACTATTTTTATTGTTTTTTATTCAGTCTGCAGCGGGGTGAATTAGCCAAAACCAAATGAACTGTAAAATCTGTGCTAATAAGCAATGGGCCTAATTCCAGGGGGTGTGGAAATCAGCAATATCAGGCCCAAACTAATAAACATGTATGCAGCATCAGCAAAAGAAGAGTGTGATCAGAAAAAATGCCCTCGGGCCCAGCCATTAATCATATTCATGGCCCAATATCCTCTTATTTCCATTTTTGCATCACTTTTATTTCATTATGTGGCAATATTACTCAGTATGTGGTGTTTATTATATGGTTTCTATTATGTAACGTGACATGCAAATATCCACACATGAAATCAACTGGTCAAGCAAAAATAAGTGACTAAATGACAAAATCATCTTGGGCCAATCCTGCCTCAACACGTCACGTTTCAATCATATGCTAGAAGACAAAACTGGCAAAAAAGTGGGAATAACGACCAGTATGCATGCGCCACGTCAGCTAAGATACATGAGCCATATTACAGACGCCAGAGCTACGCTCCGGTCGTCGTCTCCAATGGCACAAACTCGTCGGAGTAACAAGAACGCCCAGAAATCTATGACACTGGTGCATTCCCAGTCGAAATTTAGTGTTGAGCACAATTATGACCTTAGTTTCTCCATTAGAGACCTCCAACATACTAACCGATGGCCTAACACTAAACCCTAACTTGAACAAACTCAACAAAATGAATGGAAATGGTTCAAGAACACTCATACGCACAAGCTGAATCCAAATATAACCTTTGAATTCAATAACAATAAACGATTCATCGCAGAATTCAAAGGAACGTACCTGACGCGTTCTTGATCTGAAAAATTTCGAAGACAAATCCAATAGCTGCCTTCCTCCTCAATCCCTGATGCTAATCCTTAAATCCAACCTTAATCCTTGAGAAATAAACTCAGAGATTGTGCGAGCAGAAGTTTGAATCGAACCGTACTTCAAGAATTCACCATTGATGATGTTAATTGTGGAAGATGAGTATGACGCCACGTGCTATGCTTGATGGAGAATAAGGCGAGAAATTGATGGTGATGGTGACTGAGTCTACTTCAAGATGATGATGATAATATCGAAGGTGACTATTATTCATGAAGCGGAGAAGATGATGATGACGATTGAGGAGAGGGAGTAGAGTTGAGAGAAAGGTTGTTATGTGAAGAAGTTGAAGTTTTTTTGTGTGGAGGTTATGGTTGCAGCAGTGGTGGTTATGTGATGGTGGCGAGGAAGATGAAGATGCTGTTGGAGGTTTGTGAAAACGGTTAGAGTTTGTTGGTGATGAAGATGAAGATGAGAGTGAGGGAGAGGATAATGAGAATGATGTGTGAAACTGAAAAAGTGTGAAAAATAAAATTATGAAGCGTCGAGAGAGTGAAGGAGTGTAGTGAGGTTTATATATGGAGATACATTTGAGTTATGGTGGAGTTTACACACAGCTGATAGTTCCCTCCCTTAATACACAAGTTACTTGTATTCATGGTAAGTTTTTCTACTACTTTTCACGTTCATAATGTTGTATGGATTTTTGCAGTAAGTTTATTCTATGCTTTCATGTGGGGAGAATATGGTATGGTTTATTATGGCAAGGTGTTGACGTCACTTTCGTGCGTGCTGCAGAGATTCCCAGCTGATGCTATGCCAAGCTAACGTGTTCGAGGCATCTACTTTGTACTCACGTACCTCTCGCCACAAGTCATTGTTTGTCATGGTTTTGGCATCAACGTGAATAAGAGACGGGGGTGATTAAAATTGATGTTCAAAGATGTTTGAGATAGTGGCTGAGTGTAAGAGAAAAATGATCTCAAACTTGTTTGATGTTGAGTTGTATCACGCGCGCTCACATGGCCTAATTCTGGCCCGGTACTCTTGCCATAGCACAATTCCCTTGGGCATGACTTTGAGAACATATATCTTGGCAATCACATAACCAAAATTCTTGATCTTAATCTCTTTGGATAGAGGACATGTAATAGAACACCTTAGAATTAGAATCAAACCAAGAAGCTATCCACAATTCTCTAAAATTAGCCCTACATTTGGCACGCCAGGGTTCGTGGATATGTCTGCATGCGTGACTTGATCTTTGCCTAGCCACATGCCACGAAATGCCTTTGCATGGTCACCACTTTGAGCCATTCTAACTCATTCATTACACATCCAATGGCTATGGTTTTGATGCCAATTGAAAGAAAGAAGGGAGGAGAGTATGTAGGAGTCATAGTTGATTCAAGAGGACACTTGCATTCCTCTAGAACTGGTTTCACAAATGGCACGTTACATGTTTGAATAAATGCTCACGCGTGCCCAACAAATTGCCCAGCATTCTGACTTGCACAAATTTGAATCATAGAACTTCACCTCTCCATATCTTTTGATCTAAATATCCAATCAAAAAACTCCCAACTACAAAGTTGTTGTATGCCATGAATGGAACAACCTTGTGTTGAGACATTCTTGAAAAAATGCCCTGAGATACGTGTAATCTTGGCATGAAGTGAGCTGCCCAACCATTTTCAAATTCCTCAAAAACATTCTAAAGAGACTTTCTTCTTTTGGAAATTTCCTCTTTCCACTAACTTTCCTTTTTTGGAAATTTTACATTTTCTTGATTTTATTTATTTCTATGATCGATTTTCCACCAAAAGTCAATATTTGACAGATGACCTTAATCTTGACCAAAAAAGTCAACTTTTCCTGACTTTTCCAATTGCAGATGAATTTCCCGATTAATTAGTTTCCAATCCAATTCTCAAACAGTTTTCAACCAAAGAAGCTTCAATGAATATTTTTTCAAGGCAACCATATTTCATACTCAAAATCACCTTCTGATTAAATTTTGACCAAAAAATCGACAGGGTTGACTTTGGTCAAAACCCTAACTTGGAAATCCTGATGAATCTGAGATTTGTATCTTTTAATCAAAGCTTTGACTTGGAGATGATGAAACCCTGATTTTAGGAGGACTTCAATGGGAATGATGCCATACAATCAGACTTCAAATCTTCTCTTTTTTGATCAAGAATTTCTTCAGCAGAAGCTCTTTTCCTTATCAATTTATGAACAGTAACCATGATATGGATGAAAGTAATGGATGGATGACCTAGATGAAGTGTGCACATGAATGGGGTATGAAAGCAAAATGGGTATAAATAAATGGGAAAATTTTGGGGTGCAACACCACCATCATCACAACCATTTTTTAGTAGAGAGAGCTTGAAAGCAACAATGGAGCTTTCATTTTGATGATCCGAAGTCGGATTGCTCATCCATCGGAGTTGACAAACGGGGAGATTTGTGATTCTTCTTCTTTTATCTCTATGTATTCTCTATTTGTTGGGTTTTTTGATAAGTTTGCTCTAATCCTATGTATATTTTTTACTCTATTGTTGTATAAAGTTTGCTTTACAAATCTTTGTCGGTGTTTCCTTGATCTTTTTGTGTAACTCCTTTGAATTTGTGATGTTATAGACATATAGCTCATGAATATTGATTAAAGGGATATGTGTTAGCTTTATATTTTAGAGATAGGTTTGGGGTTAACATCCACATAATATCGAAGTTTAATTCCTATGTGTTTCTCAACTGGTTGAGACATCGTCGAATGAGCAATATAGTTGAACTCTCGTCGGTGTTGCAGAAATGGACATTGATGTGAGGGATATGTGGTGATTCTGACGAGTATTGTAAGTTAAGTGCAACAGAGTGATGGTTTAAGTTTGTGACGAGTAGTTTACATTCGTGTTGGATTAGTTTCTCTTCTCGAAAGTGTATTTATTTTCTGTTAATAATTTACTTTTCCGCACTTTACGTTAAAACTCATTTAACCCGAACTCAAGAACTAAGAATATTTCGAACGACAATTCTTTCCAACCAGTCTCTGTAGAGACGATAATTTCCCGGATAAATATTTCCAAAACTTTTGTTGCTTGCCCTCTACCGCTTCAACAAAATGGCGTCGTTGCCGGGGATTGGTTTTGGTATTGGATAGCATTGCAATAGTTTCTAGGTTTTTAGTCTTTGTACATACTTGTATATTTGTACATGTTTTCAATCTTGTAAATTTAGTGTTGGCTAAACAAATTGAAATGGGACCAGTTTTGAATTATCTAATATTCACTTTTCAATTTTTTAGCCAATTAAAGTTTTGTGAATATTTGTGTTTTGACACATACTTGTGTATACTTTTGTTTTTTATTGATTTATTAAGTGTTTGGGTTAGGTTGCTTTCTTTAGGTTGCGTTAAGGCGCCAACGTGTCGTGGAGAAGTTACTTTCCAAGCACGAAACAATAAAAGGCGTCGAGCTAACGATGTAAAACAAGCGTTTGTTGGGAGGCACCCCAACTTTTGTAAATTCTGTTTAGTTGTGTAAATGAGATGTGTAGGTGTTAAGTGGAGTTGAATCAAAACTGTTGTTTGTTGGATTAGTTTTCTGGTTCTGGTGTAGCACGCTTAGCGCGCCCTACTGTGTAGAGCCAATGAATTCTTTTTATTTTTTCACTTGCCTCTCCTTTTTCCAACTTCCACCAAGGCTTTATAGTATAGTAATTAATAGTAATATTTTTAATTCTTTTTTGTTTGGACGCAAATTTTGGCTCGATCACTTGAAGTCGCATTTGGTGATTCTCCGAGTTTGATTGTTTCAACATGCCAATTAATTGTGCAGTAATGATATTGTTCAAAATTGGTACACGCCAGGTACTCGTTTATTGCTTTCTTTTAGCATAACATGTTTAGAAAACTTATCATTTGTATAATTACCATGTCATTCATTCTTTGTGCATTACTTGTTTTTTTATTGAATCACTTTAGTTTCCATTTTACCCATAAATGTGAGGAAGCTTTCTATTGTTCATATATGTTGGAGGCCATAATCTTTGTTTTAACTGGATTTTATTATGTTTAATCTTTTATTTGTGTTGATTGTATGGATGCATGAAAAGGATCAAGGCAATTTTTGTTTCATTTTGAGCACAATTACCTTCACCAAATAGTCAATTCACCTTGTGAATGTGTGATCGTTTGTATCCTTTTGAGTCTTTTGTCAATGTCCATGTTGTTTTTGCTAAATACTTGTCTATGAGTGTTTGGTTCTCCTTTTTGTATGGATGTTAATTCTTTGTTTTCTTGAACCCTCAACCTTGATTTTTTTTGTTTGAATTTTTACCTTGCCTTAGAAAGTAGGGAGTATTCACACTTTGATGTTGGTTGAATTCAAGTTGGGGAGAAAAATGGTTGCTACTTATTTGGTTGTTGCTATGAGGTTGAAAAAGAAAAAAGTGAAAAAGAAAGAAAAGAAAAAGAAAGAAAACAGAAGGAAAGAAAAAAATAGAAAAAGCATTGAAAAAGAAAAAGAAAAAAGTATGGAATAATTGTGGAAATAAGTAGTGTGTTTTGTTTGGACAACTTGTGATAAAGGAGAAGTTCGATTGAGATTTTGTTGGTTGAAAATTTGTGGATTGATCACTCCCTTAGGTTTAGGCAAGTTTTTGTTTTGACTAGCTTTAGGAATTATCCTTTATTTGTTAACCAAGCCACATTACAACCTTGAAAAGCCCTTGTGATTCTTGTCTTTGTATTTTCAATATGATTTTTGGATGAATGCATAATTTAGTCTTTGTTTGCAAGATTGCTGGATGAGTGTCAAAGTCCCTCACCTTTGTGAGTTTTTCATCTATTGATGAATTTAGCTATGTGTGATTCATGATGTGAGCTTGTATTATTTTAGAATGATTAGCATGATTTTTTTACTTATGATTCGTTTTGTTTATATGTTTTCGTTGTAGGATTATGGTAAGTATTTTTCTTGTTGTGCGTTTTGTTTGAACCGTACATTTGTCTTCCGTTTTAAAAACTTGTTGATTCACGATTCCTTAGTTTATTACTTTTGATTATTTGATTTATTTGTTTTTTATTTAAGGAAAAACAAGTTTAAGTTGGGGAGAATTTTATAAGTGCCAAAGTGTAGTTATTCTTATATATAATTTTACGGCACTTATCGTCTCTTTTTCCTCAACTTGTGCGTGAATGCATATGTTTATGTTATATTGTACATATTATGTATTCTTAGAGTTTTGATTCAATTATGTACTGTTAGATATTTTTCTATTCATTTTGTAGGTATTGATGCGTATTCGGAGCATGGGCAATAAAGTGTCGAAGATAATACTTCAAACGCGCGATTTTGAGCCATTCATCAATGAATAGGGCTCAAATCAAAGATGAGGACATCATCAATTTTGTTTATGTTTAGTCATTTTTCTATAGGAAATTGAATAAGCTTTCCATGGCTTCGAATCGAGCGTAAATCGGAGTTACGGTTCTCAAGTTTTGGCAAAAACACTAGTGCTGATTTTTTCATGAAACCACAGACCGCCTGAAGCGCCCTTTTAGAACGCGAAGCGCGCCCAACGACTATCGAATTCAATAAATAAGGAAAAATCATATTTTTTTTTAGGTATGAGTTAGGTATTTTTGAGTCCCAACACCATCATAACCATTTTTTAGTACAGAGAGCTTGAAAACTACAATGGAGCTTTCATTTTGATGATCCGAAGTCGGATTGCTCATCAATCGGAGTTGACAACCGAGAGATTTGTGATTCTTCTTCTTTTATCTCTATGTATTCTCTATTTGTTAGGTTTTTTTTGTAATTTTACTCTAATCCTATGTATATTTGTTACTCTATTGTTGTATAAACTTTGCTTTACAAATCTTTGTTGGTGTTTCCTTGATCTTTTTGCGTAACTGCTTTGGATTTGTGATGTTATAGACATATAGCTCATGAATCTTGATTAGGGGGATATTTGTTAGCTTTATATTCTAGAGATAGGTTTAGAGTTAACATCCACATAATATGGAAGTTTAATTCCTCTGTGTTGTTCGACCGGTTGAGACATCGTCGAAAAAGCAATATGGTTGAACTCTCGTCGGTGTTGCAGAAATGGACACTGATGTGAGGGATATGTGGTGATTCTGACAAGTATTTTAAGTTGAGTGCAATGGGGGTGATAGATTTAAGTTTGTGAAGAGTGGTTTACATTCTTGCCAAATTAGTTTCTCTTCTCGAAAGTGCATTATTTTCTGTTTATAATTTATTTTTCTACACTTTACGTTAAAACCCATTTAACCCGAACTCAAGAACTAATAATCCATCAAACGGAAATTCTTTCCAACCAGTCCCTGTGGAGACGATAATATTCCAAATAAATATTTCTAAAACTTTTGTTGCTTGCCCTCTATCGATTCAACATTGACCCACAAGGCAAGGGAGTCAACCCATACTGCCTAGGAGTCGACTCCAAGTGGACAAATTTTTTTTTGAGAAATATGCTTCAGTAGGAGTCGACTCATAAGACGTGGGAGTTGACTCCTTTGTGTTATGTATCGACACCAAATGCCTGGGAGTTGACTCATTTCGGACAAAGATTAAAATTAAAAAATAGTTTTAACAGGAGTCAATTCCACAGCTCGAGTGAGTCGTCTTCTTAGTGTTGTATGTTGAATACTTTTCCTTATGTGTGGACTCCTTTTTGATAGAAAGTTTTCTTTTAAATATGCTTCAGAAGGAGTCGACTTCTACCACGGGTGAGCCGACTCCGAATATGGATTTTCATAAAAAAGCATATTTTTCGACATTTTAAACTTGTTTAATTGCTCTTGACTTAATCTAAAAGTTTCCTAGATGAAAATGAAACCTAGACATATAGAGATAAGGTCCAATGTACAAATACCACATATTACCTAGTTTTGACATTATTCAAAACATCTATGAGAGGATATTGCACTCACATACTCCCCCCTTTTTATGATGGCAAAATGTATGACGTATTTGTAGTATCTGATCATATCTCCCCCTAAACATATGCATCTTCCTTCTTGTCTTTGCAAAAATATACGAGATGATATTCTTTGTTCTTGCACTTCTCCCCCCCCCCCCCGACAACATCAAAAAGAGAAAAATGCCACAAAACGTAGGAATCATCAAGTAAAACACACAATCACATATATACCACTCAGAGGCTTTGCAGAGATAAATCGATCAACAAAAATAACACTCACTTAGAATGATGTTAAAGTGTAGAAATGTATATATAAATAACCAACAATGCACAAAAATGCAACAGAGATAAATAGCATGTCCAAGCATACTAACATAATATCTTTCAATTGTGAAGAATTTATAGCATGAAACACAAATGATTAAAACACGAAGTCATTATAAACTAGTGGATTGAAAACACTCATAGGTTAATAGCAAGATTTTTGGAAGTGAACATTCATGGGATTGAATTACACATCAAATATATTGCATATTATTGAAACATAAACACGTAATCAAATTACAAGAGACATAGATAAGCGACTCAAAAATTAAAAACTTATGATCAAGGAGATAAGTGAAACGATATTACCTCATAGGATGAGAAACGGAGGATGCACTCACATGAAATAGAATTTTCAAACGAAGGTTAAAATAATTATAGAGAGAGTGCATGCAACAAGCTATTTAGGCAAAATTTGAGATATCGCAAATGCCCAATTCCCGACGAATATTAAAAAAAGGCATGGTTGCAAGAGGTTTTGTGAAAATATCATCAAGTTGATTTTTTCTATCAACGTGCTCAAAAATGACATCCCATTTTTCAACATGATCACGTAAGAAATGGTGACGTATCTCAAAATGTTTAGTACGTGAGTGTAGCACAGGATTTTTAGTTAGGTTAATAGCATTAGTATTATCGCAAATTATGTGAATACGTTGAAGTTTATTGTCAAAATCAAGTAATTGTTGTTTAAGCCACAAAATTTGAGCACAAAAACTACCCACTGCGACGTATTCCGTCTCTGCAGTTGACAAGGCAACATAAACTTGCTAATTCCTATCTGATTTGCAACATAAAAAAATGGAACCGGAGTAATAAACTAAACTACAATCATATCCTTTAGGAAACCAAAGCCCATACTTAGAAGTAACTATCATACCCTAAATTTTACCCTGGATTTTTTCACTTGCATCAGCATAACATGATCATATCATTTGATCACGCATTCCATCAGTCAAAGATATTCATTAGGGTTAAGGTAAAAAATCAGGAGTGATGGAGTTTTTATATAATCTTAATGAAATGCATTCTGTCATACTCCAAAATTTGCCCACCATATTTTCATGCAAGCATCAAAAGCTCAAGGCTCAATTGAGTACACACTTTCCTAATCAAAGGCTCCTAAAACTAGGGTTTTGAATTTCTTGGTGAAAAAGGATAAGTCAGGGCCTCAAATGAACCCCAGGGATTCTCATGTGCCTCAAAGGATCCTCGTGCCAATTTTCAAGCTCTGATTCCAAGATTAATCAGACAATTGCTCATAAAGTCAATAATCGACTAGTTTGACCTAAAAGTCAACTGTGGTCAAAGTACAGTCAAAATTCTTGATTTTTGGTCAACATCCTTATTTTGAAGTAACATTCATCATTTGATCAAGGATTGATCATGATTCATCAAGGAAAGTTCAGAAATCAACAAAACCTAAAGTTTCTAAATTAGGGTTTTTTGACCTAAAGTCAACTGAACTTTGACCAGCCATAACTTTCACATGGAACATCAAAAATTTCCCCTCCAAAGCTCATTTTGAAGGAAATTTAATTCTCTACAACTTTGTCTCTCACATGCCAAGTCTAAAAATGCTTCATTTGAAAGATATGGATCAAAAGATTATAGGTCCTTTTTGAAAGTCTACAAAAAGCAGTTTTTTGTCAAAGCCCATATCACCAAGATAAAATCTCCAAATGGAAAAATGATTCCAAAGGGGCTTGTAGAGGACATCTTGAGGTTTCCAAAAAGTCCTAGAACTCCTCCATATATTAAAAATTGAGGGAGATATACCTTGTCAAAGTCGGATAATTTCGAGAGAAAAAATGTGAAACAAAAGGCTTCAAAATGGATTTCTTTGCAAAAGGGCCCAACTTTTTATGACCCAATCTTGTTCCCCAAGTCATCAAAGATATCCAATCCACATGCCACGAATTTATGAATTTTATTTTGATTTAATATTATTTTTTATTCATTTAAAAAGTGATTTAAATCAAATATTCAAAGAAATATGGAAGAGATTTGATTTGGATTTGATTTCCAATCAAACTCAATCAAGTAAACACCCTATATTCTAGCCAATTTCGTGCAATATGGTATTAGTGATACAATATTGAGATTGGGCATATTTAGTAAGGTTTCCAAATCAAAATTTTCAAATCTCAAATCTTTGATTCATCAAGATCCAATACAATTTTGTTGCCCTAGTTTCTTCCTTTATATAAGCACAATATTTCCAGCCTCAAAAGGAAAAAATTGGTGGAAAAAGGCTAGGGTTTCAAAGAGCAAAAAATCAAGAACAAGTGCAATTTCCGTGTGCCTTATCCAAGGAGTCTCGAAGCCTATAAATCATCCAATCATCTTCTTAAAGGGATATAGAGTAAGTTTGAATGGAGATACAGGTTTCGTAGCACGTAAAACATCCACATCCAACTTATCATATTCATGCATATTTATGAAATTTTGTACCTCTTTTTTTAACGAATCTTGTTTGCATCTAACGCTTTGTATGAGTTTCTGGTACTATTTAAGACAACGTAGAACCATTGGGACGAAGCTTTAAGGCTGGAGATGAAGGCCACCATTGTTAGGGCATGAACCATAGAGGCTTTCGTTTTCGTTGATGCAACGTGCTTAGATCCAAAACGATGGTCCCAATAGATTCAGGGCATCTTAATTGACATATCTGGGCGCTTTGTTTCTTTGTCTAGTCATGTTTATGCAGGATTTGAGTTTTCCAGAAAAACGCAACAAAATCTGCAGGAGTTTTCAAAAGAAAATCCGCAGGTAATCTTGGATGGGAAGTTGAGGAAGATGATGAATAGTGATGACCCATGTGTGGCTTAATTCCATTCGTCAGTCAACTTCTTACTTCTCTCTCCGTACGCGTGGCGCGTCGCTGTTCGCTAGTCAACAAAGTCCAACATTATCCCCTCTTTTGATTGGCTCGTTTAGGGATGCATGGGTCCAGCCTGTTGAATGGGTCCACTCAGCAAATCTCTTAATATATTTTAATCAGTTATGAGTCATAAGTGAGCAAGCGTTGCATGGTTGGTTGGTAAGGACAATTGATTCAACCTGGGGGTCGTGAGTTCGAACTCAGGTTTTGCTATTATTTCTTTGTATTTTCTTGTTTACAAATTCAATGCACACAACGCGCACGTCCTCACGGTGTACCGTATGATCTCTGCCCTTGGATCTCATTTGGATTTAAATCTAAAGGACCAGGAAGCGCATGCCTATGATACACCTCCAAAGCTGTACCACACAGAATCCAGAGCTAAGATTTCTAATTTTTTTTATAATTAATTGCATATTTCTAAATCATTTGTTTTTTAGTAATTATGAATTATTGTTAATTATTTTATTTTTTCTAAAAATCATGTAAATTAATAAAATCGTATAATTATCATATTTAATCGAACGCTCGACTTTTTGCAAATTAACTTTTAGTTGTTATTTGAGCATTAAAATTAATTGTTTTGCATAACTCTTTTTTTAATTATTTTAAATTAGGGTTTAAGGAATTAATCAATAGATCTTTCATACACTAATCCTATTATTTTCATTCTTGATTTTCAGGATTTTCAGAGATTCGACGACAATTCAAGTTTATTTAAATAATTAATTATAGTTTCTTTAATTTCCGTCTTTATTTTTCGCAAAATCCCCGCAGGTGTTTATTGTAAAATCCCCCACCCATAAAACTGTAATAGCGTAGGTTTTACTTTCCGCATTTTAATTTCCGCACGATTATTTATTGCGTGGTTAGTAAATAGGGAGTGCAACCCTTGAATTGAATTAGAATAATTTATACAAGATAAATATAACCGAATTGAATCACTTGATTGTGACACACACTCACCTTTAGGGTAACTCCTCTTACTGTTGCTTTTCGATCAGAATAGTCAAGTCTCTTCGAGCGTAAGGACTCCTTAGACTGTTGCCTTCGATAAAATCATCATAGTCCCTCGATATAAAGATCATAGTCCCTTCGAGTTGCCTACGATAAATATTATCTCGTCCCTCGATGTTGCCTCGATAAATGATGATCGTCCCATCAAATGCTAAGGAGTCTTTACATGTTGCCTAAATGACTATTACATCCTTCCCTTAGACTACCTTCCCCCTTTATGGTAGGGACAGTCTTGTGGCGAACGATTATTCTTGATGACCCTTCGATGACCCGCACATCCAATTGAAAGACTTCTTGCCCTCTCATGGTATGGATAGACCCTTTCGCCCGAAAGACTTAAAGAGCAAGAAAGACAATCTTAGGGTAGGTGTTCTTAAATGCTTGCTCACACATTCAAACTTTCAAATGCTTTTCACACCTCCTTTTCAAAACGATTTCCAAAAGGCTACGCTTATTTACAAGCTAAAGTCCTTAAAAAATCTTTTCTAAACACACACTACACTTCAAACTTTTCAAACAAATCAAACAAAGTGAGCTAAGCAATTAAGAGCCCATGGATAACCATGGATACAAAGGGTGCTTTAAACCTTCCCTTTGTATAACCTACCCCCCGAACTCAAAATCTTTCAAAGGTCTTTCCTGTTCTTTTTGCCTTTCCTAATTGGATAAAATAAAAGTCGATGGCGACTCTTGCTATCCGCAACATTTCTAAAAGTCAGTTCTCCCACCGTGTTACACATTCATTTATCTATGGATTGAGAAATCAAGAGTTTTTCTTAATCTTGGTATATCATTCATTCCATTGCATCAAAGTTCCAGAGGTCTAGATAGATGACAATCGAGAGTATTGTTGTCATTTGGGTCTTTGTGCTTTTGACTGTATTTGTGATTGAGCATTAGATGTAAATGGTCCAAGAGTTGACTGTTTGCATTTAATTTCTCTACCCATATTTCCTCTGCATCACTAGCAAGCATCAATTCAATGTGGATTAAAAGCCAAAGTCAAATGATGACTTTCTTGACTTTTATTGAATATTTTGCTTATAGTCGTTGTCAAAAGCCATATGCATTCCTTTGCATTCTTAATTAATCTTGTTTTAGCACACATTTAGAGATAGAGAGGGAGAAAAGATTTGAAAAGTCAAAAGGTTGACTTTCTAATCTCATTGCATGTGTCAATTTTATTTGTATTTTATCTGAAGGAAATTATGCGGAAGCTTTACAGAATTATTATGAGGCTATGCGACTGGAAATTGATCCCTAAAGTATTTTTCTTTTTGTTTAAAATTATTTCAAGTCATTTAATTTTATTTTGATTCAAGTTTCATTTTAATTCAATTGGTCAAACCATTTTTTTAAAGTCCACTTTAAAGCCATCTCAATTTAAAGCCATAACTGCAAGTCACTTTTTAAGCCATTCAAGTTGCATTTTAAAGACTTTTTACAAGCCATTTAGCAAAGCCTTATTGAAAGTTATTTCAAGCCAAGCCATGTAGTTATTTGGGGACCACATCTTCCTAACAAACCTCACGCTTCATTTGACAGTAAAAATTCAAAATGCACTATCACAACCAAATTCATCAATATTCACATCCAAATTCAAATTTTATTCACATGATTTCAAACTTCAAAATTCAAAACCAGTTACACTACAAACTCAAGTCACCACAATCGCCAAATTTTCACACTTCAATCTCATTCATCCTAACCTTACAAACAAACTAATCAAGGGCCATAAATACATCCTACAACTATCACACACATCCTTCTTTTCTCCCAATTCATCACTCTTTCCCTCTTGAAATCCTGGCACTTACAACAGATGTTAAGACAGATTTCCTAACAACACACAATGTAAAGACAAATGTTATAATATATGTTGACTGACAGCACAATTATCAAAAGTGAAATAAACTTGCAGAATTATAAATAACACAATAAATTGTTAACCTAGTTCATCGCAACAACACCTAATTTGGAGGCTACCAAGCCAGGAAAGAAATCTACTATTAGCAGTATTAGTTCAAAGCTTAAATAGTCCCAGTTTACAACTTATCTCCTAATTACTACCCAGATCTACTTCTACCTAGAAATCGACATCTAGATTTGAGAAATCGACATCTCACTTCCAATCACCATAGTGATAAAAATAGTCACACACCTTTTGATCAGAGGAACCAAATAGAAATATTAACACTTTCCAATAAACAATACTTAGTCAAGTACCTTAACTAAGAACAATACTTGATATTTCTTAAAAGCTTCAAGAGTGAGAGCACATGTTGTAGCAACCTGCCCTGAAAATTAGAATTTTAGAGTCGCCACCTATTATGCCATGGCGAATAGGAAACCCTACGAAGTTTTAGAGAATTCTGGGTAAGTTATTATAATCGGATTAAGGGAAGGTGTTAGGCACCCTTAACCCTTTCCTAAGGGTTTGAGTTTAAGGCAAAATTTGTGGCTAAAAATGTTAAGGCAAGGTTTATGCTTTCAAGGGTGAACGGTAAGATTCGAACCTTATTGGAGTTTTGGGGAAGGGGACTCGCCTTATTACCAAGTGCCTACGTACCTCCTTATGGAGGATCAAAGTCTACATAGTTCGGGGACAGGGTTGTACGCCTTAGATTTTAGTATGAGTGTGTTTTGAATTATCGTACGCGGTTTGGTAATTGTCGTAGTTTTAAAATTCGCAATTTGTAAAAGAGGTGTTTTAATGTGGCGTACAATCCTGATTAGTGTTTTAACTTTGTTAACCGTATTGATCAATTGATTTGATCAACATAGTTAACAAATTAATTTTATTACTAATCATCATAACCAATTGCTTTGGTTAAAACCAAAGCAAATTGAATTTAGATTTATGTAAATTATTTAATTGTTTAAATAAAATAATTTTATTATTAACCATCGCGATCGATTGATTCGATTAAAACCAATAACGAGTTAAATCTTGATATAAAAGTTACTAATCCTGAAATCCTTGTTGTTTTATTAAGAAAAACATGATTCGTAATCAACGCGATTATTAGATATAATCGAATCGATTAGAAATTTGCATGAAACCAATTTTAAAAAAATTAATTAAGATTTAATTAAATTAATATTATAAAATAAAAAAAATATCATTGGACAACATGATCATTAAATATAATCAGATCGATTAATGATTGTACTTAAATTAATTAACAAAATAATTTAAGATTTATAAATTAATTAGTTTCTTTTTTTCTTTTTGCGCAGGGGGGTGTATAATGTTCTTGGTAGGTATTTTGGGGTGTATAAATAGTAATGGACCAGGCCCAGGGTATTCTAAGGTCTGTTGGTCGCGTGTGGTGCAGGTGTGTATTGTCATGGTAGGCGTTCAGTGATCTAGGCCGTTCGTTCCTATCAGGTGGCCTGCATGTGTTGATTGCTGAAGGTGTATGGTGAGACGACTCGCACTGAATCAAGTTCAGATGCGCAACCAGGTGGCCATGGGAGGGCCACGTGGCCTTCATCTAGTGAGACAAGGAGAGGGTTATCCTTCGTCTATCTCCCCCATTTCCCTCTTCTCTTTCTCTCTCTAACCTTCTTTCTCTCTCAAATTCTCTCTTCTATCCGAACCCCAAACCCCGCAAACCAACAACCACCACCGGCCGGAAATCGCCTTGGCTGGTGGCTCCACCCCCAACCACCCTTTTAACCACCCTAAAACCCAGTTTGCGGTTGATCTTCAATCGTGAAACTCATCCCAAAACCCAGATTCACACAACCATCAACCAAAACCCCAAGAACCCCGATGAACCCTAACCCTAAATCCTTTGAAGGACGAACCCTAACCCTCAATTTTTTCCGAAAAACAACAATCAAACCAAAATCAACATGCAACACGATTCAGATTACGATATTAAAAGCTAAGTGATTGGATCTCACCTTTTGTCTTGCTTTCAGGAACGTGTAAGCTCCGATTCTCCTTCTGATCTCTCTCCTTTCTTGTTTGCTTGCAGGTGTGGTGAAAGGGATTAGCTCAGGGATTTTAGGGTTCTAAGGATGAACCCTAAATCTATTTTCAGTGAACGAGCTTTGGAGTGAGGTGCGGGGTTCGCAGCGATCTCAAGGGTTTCTCTAGAAAATTTCTCGTCCTCTTTCTTCTGAGTTTTCTTTTTAATTTATAGTTAGGGTTTTGTTAAATTTTAGGAAATATTATATTAGATTTAGGTTATTTGATTTGATTCGTTTCTGAGTTGTAATCTTAAGATTTGATCCAATTTTTTTGTAATTGATTTGATTGTTTAATAAAATTAGATTTGATTCATGTTATTTACTCAATCTTTGATTTGGTCTGTTTCTGATTCAATCCATGGGCCTGGGCATTTGAGTTGCGTTAGGGTTTGTTGGTGATGTTGCAGCGGCGCTTAGGGTTTCACGAGGTTGATGGAGGATGAACAAGATCTGGATCGGTTCTGACCCGGTCCACCACACGACCCAACGCCGGCCCAATAACCACCTTGGCCCAAAATTATTACTCCATTATCTTAATTAAGTAATTAGCTTATTAATAATACTAATAATTGAAAATGATAATATTCTTAATAACAATAATAACAACCTAATAATACCTATTCTAATCATATTATTAATAATAATAATACTATTACAATAATAATTCTAATAATACTATTGGTCCTAATAATAGTTAATAAAATTTTAATAATAATAATTCTAAAAAAGAAGTAACTAAATATTTAATAATAATAACTTTAAAAAGAAATAAATAAATATTTAATCAATTTTTGTAGAAAACTGATCAAAACCTTATGGTTAGATAGATTGGGCCAAATGATTGGGCCAAAGACACTTGTTAATTACACCTCACTTTAATTAAAAGGTTTTATAAGAGATTGAATTTAACAATAGCTATGTTAAACCCCATAACTCCTAATTTTAATACCCTCAAATAAATTGATAGGCGTGAATTATATCGGGTAAATTTTGGGGTATGACAGCTGCCCCTATTTAATTACCTTGGATTAAATGGCGTGAGAATACGCAAGTCTCACGCTTTTTGGATCGAAGAGTTATTAAATAATGGAAGACCCCTAAATTTACCTCGTGTTGGATTGTGAGATAAGAGAATCGTCCTGCTAAAGCCTGAGACTTACATAGCGAGGACTCGCAGTTCGTGGTGTGTAAATGGTTTACTTGCTATAATGCTAGCAAGCTTTCGTAATTTGTGTAAAAAAATTCACCTACTATAGTTCTTGTAAGCTTTCGCAGTTTGTATGAAGAGAAGGATTTACTATAGTTCTAGTAAGCCCTTGCATATATCCTGGATGAGGAAGGATTCACTTACTATGGTTCTAGCAAATTCACCTGCATAAAGGATTCACTTGCTATGCTTCTAGCAAATTAACCTGCGTAAAAGGGATTACTTGCCATGGTTTTGAAAAGCTTACCTACGTAAAAGGGATCACTTTCTATGGTTCTAGCAAGCTTACTTGCGTAAAAGGGATTACCTGCTATGGTTCTATCAAGCTTACCTGCGTAAAAGGTATTACCTGCTATGGTTTTAGCAAGTTTACCTGCGTAGAAGGGATCATTTGCTATGGTTCTAGCAAGTTTACCTACGTAGAAGGGATCACTTGCCATGGTTCTGACAAGCTTACATGTGTAAGAAAGATTGACTTCCTATAGTGCTAGCAAGACTACCTGTGTAAAAGTTTTATTGTAAATGCGTATGCACCATGTATATCCATGTGACCCTATTGTTTGTACAATGTAGATGTATGAACCGTTTGTATATGAGTAATGTTTGATAGTGTGATGCTCGTACGCATGTATAATCATTGCATACGCACGATGTTTAGGTGTAAATGTCGCATGTATGTATGCTAACGCGTATGTATGTATGTATGTATGATGATCCCAGGGTTTTTATCTCCTCATAGCCCATTGAATTTGTTTAACCCTGCTTGGCCTTGTGCCACGGCTTTGTTTGTGCCGGTTTGTAATGTTTATGCGTAGAATGTTTATTCAGAATAAATCCTAGTTTGGATTGTATTTGAATGATCGTTGATACTGTTCTTGTGATAGCGAAATATCCTTTGTAAAATGATTGTGATATGTAGTATGCGAATGCACCAGATGATATGCATGGTTTGACGCTAGAGCGCAGTAACCTAATGAATGTATGAACATGTTTTATGATGTTGACTCGAATGCTTTTGATTGATGTCCCAAATTGTAGGTCGTGAATAAATATAGGCGTAGGAAGGTCAATTATGCAACAATGCTCCTTGTGTGATACTAGCATGATTTCCCCAACATCAGAAGTTTTGAAAGACACGACCCTTAATCTGAAGGAAGTATCCTTAGAGGGAACTCGAATTTTACCATGTCATGCCACGAACCTGATATGCACTGCCCCAGTATTTGAATTCTTGAAAGATATGCCCCTGATTATTATTGCTTCGATATGTGACCAAGTTGATTGAATCCTAGAACGAATGCCCCTAGTCAATAGGATCTTTGATTCTATGCCCCTGTAATCCTCGAAATTTTGTCCCTGTTTAGAAGAACCCTATGGACGTGGTCCCCCCATCCAAGAGTCTTTATTAGAAATGATTGCCTTTGATTAAACCAATTTCGAGATCTCCTTGATGCTAAGTATTGATTCGAATGTGAAGCAGATGCTTTTCAGAATAAATCATGCGTTTTGATCGTATCTGATGGATAGTAATTTGCTGAGTATTCAGAATGAAATGATGTCTTCTAGAAGATTACCTAAAGAGGCTCCTGGAAAGGATAGGAAACTGTTTTAAACAAGACCGTGCTTTAAACAAAGCTCAAGGAGTGTAATATGGTGAACTGACTTTTAATCGAAATGTTGCGGATAGCAAGAGTCGCCACCGACTTTTATTTTATCCAATTGGAAAGGCTAAAAGAACAGGGAAATACCTTTTGAAAAGATTTTGAGTTCGGGGGGTAAGTTATACAAAGGGAAGGTGTAAGGCACCCTTTGCATCCATGGTTATCCATGAGCTCTTAATTGCTTAGCTCACTTTATTTATTTGAAATGTTTGAAGTGTGTTTGGAAAAAAGATCTTCAATTAGAACTTTAGCTTGTAAATAAGCGTAGTCTTTTGAATTTGATTTTGAAAAGAGTGGGAAAATGTTTGAATTTAGAGCAAGCAATTAGTAGCAACTACCCTAAGTTTGAAAAACGTTCTTTTAGCTTTTCGGGCGAAAGGATCTATCCATACCATAAGAAGGCAGGAAGTCTTTCAATTGGATGTTTAAGGGTCATCGGAAATAATCGTTCGCCATAAGACTGTCCCTTGCCATAAAGAGGGCAGGTAGTCCAAGGGAAGGATATAATAGTCATTAATCTTTTTAGACATCATGCGAGGATACCTTAGCAATTGGGACAATCATCTTTTACCGAGGCAGCTTCGAGGGACAAAATTGATGATATCACTGAATAAGGCGACCTTTGCTTTAGGTATCCTCGGAATCGAGGGACTTTGACTATTTAGTACGATTAGAGGCAACAGGCAACAAGGCAACAAGGCAACAGAAGAGGTTACCCTAAAGGTGAGTGTGTGCACCAATCACGTAATTGTATTCAGATAATATTTATCTTATAATTATAGTTATTCTAATTCTGTTAAAGGCTTGCACTCCCTAAGATTACTAACCACGCAGTTTAAAATTGCAGAATTTAAAGGCGGAAAGGTAAATGTCCTACGCTATTACAATAAACACCTGCGGGGAAGGGGGAATTAAAAGGCAAAAGAAAATAAGAGGGAACAATAATTAAGATAAACCCTTGAATGCCTTGATCTTCCTCAAACTCTCAATCGACTCTGAAAATTAAAAGGAAAATAAACAAAGGTTAGTGTATTACAGATTCAATGGCTATTGAGGGAAACCTTATTAAAAGGCAAAATAAAATAAAATAAAATAAAAATAAAATGATATTTAAACAAGAGGGATTAGAAAACTTAGCTTTTTTTGATCTGATAAGGCGCGTTGTCGGAGGATTTTGATTAAACCTGAAAATTGAGCACAAAGAAGAGAAACATTAGTGCATTACTGATCTAAACCCTAATTGATCACAAACCCTAAAAATTCAAACCCTAAAAAGGTTACTCAAGAAAACTTATTGTGACCTGAACAAGGTTTATGAAGCTAATGACAACAAACCTAAAATTACTACTAAATCATTGAGTTAATCAACCTAATTAATCTTACTCAAATTTAAATTACAAAACTGAATCATAAATCGGTTAGCCATAATTCTAAATTAATATAAAGTTATTAATTTATTACCTAATTAACTAAATAATTAACCTAATTATTAATAAAATTAAAATTATTGACTAATCTTTTAGCCTAAAATTAATTGTTGACTTAACATGCTAATTGGTTGTTTTTTAAGAAAAAAAGGTTAATAATAAATAGAAAAAGTAGTTTAAGAAGAAAAGGAAAAGAAAAAATAAATAAAAAAAAAGAAGGAAAAGAAAAAGAATTATCTGGTTAGGGCGTATGATCCGGTGAGGTGAGCCTGTGCAGGTGCATGGTGTACTTTGTCTCCCTGCGCGTTGGATCATTCTGGGTGTTGATCTAACGGTTGGTATTGGAGAATGCATTGTATGCCTGCATTGACTGAGAAGCGCTGGATTATACAAGTTATTTTGTGAAAAAAAATACTTGCATAGCCTGGGAATCGAACAGGCTCCTTTATAGTGAAAGGTTTCATTCCTTTGCCAGCTGTGCCAGAATCATTAGTCATACATATAACATAAGAGAAAATATAATAATAATGACAAGCCAGAAGTCCAAAACGCGTGCGTGGCACTCCTTGGAGGTTGACCGGCCAATCAAATGATGAGAGAGAATCTGGAAACATTGACTAGCCACTTAGAGCACTACGCGTGGGGTCAGCCTTCTCCTTCCACTATTCATCATCTTTAACATATGCATCTGCGGTTTTTCCTGCGAAAGCTACTACGGGTTTACCTGCGGATTTTTCCGCAGGTCGCTCTTGTCCAAATTTCCAACTTCGAATCTGCCATGACCGACGTTGAACCATCTCACCTCTTGCCCAGATCCATTAATTGAGACATTGTGAATACAATGGAGCGATTATTATCCCTGGAAACAACCTGTAACTATGGATTCGACTCTTCACAAGCTTCAAGCCCTAACCATGGCATCCATCGATTTCTGCATTCAAACTTCAAAACAATAGACCTAACAGCTTCTAAATAACATTAAAAACTCAAAGTCATGGTTAGTTCGCATGGAGAGCCAATAAATCATAACATACAAACTTCAAGAACATGAATGAATATGAGGAGCATGAGACCATGGTTATACGTATTATGAGACTTTTTTAAGAATGCACTCTTACGCTGTATCACCTAGAGAATGAATGGGGAGGATTGTTTTGTCTTGAAACTTGTTGAAACAATTTTTTTTCACGTGCCCTAGTTTGAGAAAATTTTGAGGCGTTGAACCCTACTCTTCTGCTTCCAATTTTCGTGTCCCCTAATGGCTGAACATGTTGTGAAATATATAGGGAGTGGTTTAGGGTTGAAATATCTTTAGAAAGAAATCATGTGATTGGAGAGATGAAATTTGATTGAAAAATCAAATAATTCTTTCTATTTTTGGCCCATTTGATTCAATCTTCTTCCAATAAATTGGTGCACGAAATTTGATGGTTTTGTTGAGTTAATATTGATTGGATTTGATTAGAATTAGATTCAAAACAAATCTCCTTCATAAATCTTTGAATTTTTTAACTTTATTGACTTTTAAAGGAAAAAAATAAAATTAAATAAACCAAATAATTTCGTGGCATGTGGATTTTGGGCTCTTCATATCATAAGGAAGGAGATTGGGTTTTAGAATCATGGGCCCATTTGCAAAGAAACTCATTTTGAAACATTTTTCTTCACATTTTTCTTTTCAAAATGGTCCAACTTTGACAAGGCATATCTCTGTCCATTTTTGAGGTATGGAGGGGTTCTAGGACTTTTTAGAAACCTTAGAGAGTCATCTAACCAGTGTTTTTGGTCTCATGTCAAAATAATTTTCCATGCTCCTTGTGTGCTCTTTTAAAAAAGATGACTTTTGGTTGACTTTTGAAAAGGACCTATAATGTTTTGATCCATATCTCTCAAATGATGCATTTTTAGACTTGGCATGTGAGAGACAAATTTGTAGAGAATTCAATTTCCTTCAAACTGAGCTTTGGATGGGAAATTTATGATTTTCCATGTGGAAGTTATGGCTGGTCAAAGTTCGGTTGACTTTCTCCTATGAAAACCCTAATTTAGAAACTTTGTACTTTGATGATTTCTGACCTTTTCTTGATGAATCATGATCAATCCTTGATCAAATGATGAATGATACTCCATAATGAGGATGTTAACCAAAAAATCAGAAGTTTTGACTGTAGTTTGTCCATAGTTTGACTTTTAGGTCAACTAGTCGATTATTGATCGTTTGAGCAGTTGACTGAACAATCCTTATGAATCAGAGCTTGAAACTTGGCATGAGGATCCTTTAAAGCATATGAGAGGTTATGGGGTCCACTTGAATTGTCAGAACTCGATTTTTCTTTGCGAAAAGCAAGACCCTAGTTTGAGAGTTGTTGTTTAGGAGAGAGACTGCATGCTTCCTTCTTGTATATCTTTGAGCATTTGAAAAGTCAAATGGACTGAAATATGATTAAATATGATGGGCAAATTTTGGGGTATGACAGCTGCCCCTGTTCAATCTTCTTATACCTGAGGATGTAGATTGGCTTGTGTGCCTGTCGGAATCTGAGGGTAGAGGAGGATTGAACACTAGAATACCCAGAAATTTTCCCTTGCTGAAGTAGGGACCTTTGCCAGAGACGGGCTTAAAGATGCCTTCCAAGTGTTGGAAAAGATGTGAAGTGGGTTTTAAGATGCCACCTGTCTTGATAAGTTTTGAGAGTTTAGAATGAGTCGTTCGTTAGACTATATCTGAACTTGAAATGTTTGTTGAATGTTGATCGTGTCTACACTGTTCGTGATAAATGAGGTCTTGGTAGGTTGATTGTGTCAGCACCGTTCTAGTAACTGAATTAGATCTTGAAGAGGTGATCGTGTCTACACCGTTCGTGATGATAGAATTAGATCTTGTAAATAGAATACCATAATGGGTCATACATTAGACCATATCTGAAGGAGAATATTAGATCATATCTGTTGGAGGGTGTCAGAACGAGTCATACATTAGACCATATATGAGGAAGGATACCAGAACAATTTGTACATTAGACCATATCTGGAAGTAGGACATCAGAACGAGTTATTCATTAAACCATATCTGAAGGAGAATACTAGAACGAGTCATACATTAGACCATATCTAGAAGTAGGACATCAGAACGAGTTATTCATTAAACCATATCTGAAGGAGAATACTAGAACGAGTCATACATTAGACCATATCTGATGAAGGATGTCAGAACGAGTTATTCATTAAACCATATCTGAAGGATAATGCCAGAACGAGTCGTACATTAGACCATATCTGACTGAAAATAGGAACGGGTCATACGTTAGACCATATCTGATAGAGAATGTCAGAACGAGTTATTCATTAAACCATATCTGAAGGATAATTCCAGAACGAGTCATACATTAGACTATATCTGACTGGGAAAATAGGAACGGATCATACATTAGACCATATCTGATAGAGAATGCTTGCTTGTTAGAGTTAATAAGTTATTTGATGAAGTTTTGGAACGTAAAAGGCTTGTCGGAATGAATCTTCAGCTCGATTTTATCTGAGAGGAATGCTTGTAGAGGCGGAACCTGAAAACAAAAGTGGCAATATGCAATGCCATAATGCATGTATTATATGACGAGTCTCTCTAAATAAACGAGAAACCCGTATGTTTATCATGAAGTAATGTATGCAATGTACGAATATGTATGTGATGTATATGATGTATGACTGATGTTGTTCTGAGAAAATAAATCCATGTATCTTTGTGACTTGGATATTTGATCTTGTTTTGAAGATGTGTAGCTGGGGATTTATGATTTCTGCTTGGGGATGATCAGTAACTTGATGTATCCTGATTGGGGATTAGAGATATTAATACACCATGTTGGAGAAGAGCAAAGTTTTGGAGAACCGGTAGTGTTGAAGATGTAAACTCTATTGGGGAGCCATATCTTTGTCGCGTCGAGGACATTTGAAAATGATTATTCTGTGGGGATATGATTTTATGAAACCGGCTCTGTGGGGAGATATAGGTGTCTTGAAAGTTGCCCCCAGACACACCACTGGACTTGCATGGATTTGCCCCAGCTAGTAGGGAACTTTTGGACAGATTCGCCTCACGAGGATTTAATGAAATGTGCACTATGGGCGACATGCCCATAGTAACCATAAACTTAGGATGATGCCCCTGATTGTTTTAGCATCCTTGAGAGGTTCTCGGAATCTTGACTTGATTGCCCCAGATTGATCGGGAACGTGCCATGCCCCTTGTATACATAGGAGGCATTGCTTCTTGGAGTAATCTTTGCTGGTCGGGATAACTTTGAGTCATTAGTCATACCCTGTTCAAATTCTTTCTGATGCTAACATTTGAAATTATGTAGCAGAATATGCTTAATAATGAACTCATGAGATGCAATGCATACGTTTGTCTTGAGTTTTTTGAAAAACATTAAAACGAGAGATGTAAAAGCGTGATATTTGTAAAAACGTGATGTTTGTAACAACGTGATGTTTGTAAAAACGAAATATCAACTCGGCATTTGTGGTGAACCTTAAGGAGTCAGGATACCTTTGTTGTGACAGTATGCTTTCGAATTAACCATGCTTCAGTTAGGACTTTCAAGGGTTGTAGCGTGGTGTGGACCGTCCTTTCGGGCCATACCCCTCCGTGGGTGGGATACGTGAACTGACTCTTTTTTGTCGATCGGACGCTTTCGCGTCACTTTTGAAAAAGTTTACAGAGTCGCCACCGACCTTTTATTTTATCCAATGAAGGAAAGGTTTATAAAAGAAACAGAAAAAAGACCTTTGAGAGATTCTGGGTAAGGGGGTAGGTTATACAAAGGGAAGGTGTTAGCACCCTTTGTATCCATGGTTATCCATGGGCTCTTTAGTTTGCTTAGCTCATTTGATTTACTTTTCAATTGCTTCGGAATGCTTTATCTGTGTTTTTGAAATACCTTTGCAAATAGAATTTGTAATGATCCTTGTGCGGATATATACAAAATATTGTAATGATCCGTGTTTGGATGTATACAAAATATTGTCTTTTTGAAAGTTTATTTTGAAAAAACAACAATGTATGAGAATTTTGTTTGTTTTGATTTTGAGCAAGCAAACTAGGAGGTCTACCCTGAGTTATAAGGTCTTTATCCTTGTTCCCTTTAAAAATCTATCCTATCACCGGATATAAACAGAAGGTTCGATTTTGTACTTGAAACAGTAGTAATGTAACTTTGATTTTTGAAAAGAGTGTAAAGGGGTTACCCTAAGAGGTGCAAATGTGATTGTGATTGAATTCAGATATTTATCTTTGAAGTTAGTGATCTAACGGTTCAGTTTTATCTTTGACATACACGCAGTTTATATGTGTGCTGGAAATTAAAATGCGGAAATGTAAAGTGCAGAAAGTAAATCTACGCTATTACATCGATTGTGCGGGAAATGTAAACTAGCCTATTTACATGAATTTGACATCCTATACATTTATCTAGGAATTTTAAATTGCAAGAAATAAAAGGCATATTTTTGTATTTTTGTGATTTATTTTAAATATAATTAATGCATTATTAATTAATTTAAAATAAAGAAAAGATGGAAATATGATTAAACCTAGCAAATAAGTTTAAAAATATGTACAAAATGTTTGTTAATTGATTTTAGAACAAAACTAATTTTTTTGGAATTTTTGAAATTTGTTTTTGGATATTTTAAGTTAATCAAAACATAATTATGCAAATAATTACACAAATAATTAAAACTTAAAGAGAAAATTATCCTAAATATGTACAAAATTAGTTTATGATATATAAACAATATTTAACACAAAGAACAATTTTTTTATGATTTTTTGACTAATTAAAATAATTAATAAGCAAATATATAAATACATACTAATTAATTATGAAAAATATTGAAATTTTGAAGAAAAATAAAATATTTTTATTTCAGAAAATAATATATTATTTTAGAAGTTTAAAATATTTTTTGGGGAATTTTTTGAATTTTTAAACTATTTTTAATTAATTTATCAAAGAAATTAAAATAAAATAGAAAATAAAAAAGGATACTTATTCAGTGTGGAAGTTGACTGAGGGAGCATGGTGTAGCTGCGTGTGTGAGGCGTTGGATTGGAGATTGAATTGATCCAAGGGTTCAGATCTGAGGTCACATGAAGCACATGATTAAAGCAAGGCATGGGATTAGTGGGAGACCAAAGTCAGACTGGTCCCCACCCTCGCCTGCATGGACCAATGGAAACAGAGGAGAGAAGGTTGAAAAGTTGACTGACGAACCACGCTCGGACGCGTGGTCGTCTTCAACCTCCGTCCCATGCACTTTTTCAGACAGATAGCGGGGGTTTTTAACCCCCTCTATTTCACGATACAAAAACGTTATTTTCGGTAGCTTCCCAAACCTGCAAGAACACACGTTAGCAACATATGAAAACAACCCAGATCCACTAAACATGATGCCCTGAATCCAAATATGTCATTAGTTTCGTGGTTTGATGCTCATAGCTATAGGTTCGAAGATGTTAAAGTATGAACACTCATAAGCTTATGTTAATGGCATATGGCTATCCTCACGTGGGAGTTGGCATGTTAAGGCCCAGATCATTTGCATAGGACCTTATGAGCATGATAGGATGGTTGGTTAGCATTGAAATCAGTTGCATATACAAAAACGAAAATAAAATTCATATGTACATGAAGAGTATTATATGCTTTATACGACTCTCATGGGCCTGTGTTTAAAGTTCAATCTTACTCTATTATCTTTGAGAAGATGATTAGAATGCTTGGTTTGTATTAATATTGATTGGAAAATTGATTTTGAAAATTACAAAGTATGGAGATTTTTTGAGAATTTTGAGAGGTTTGTGGCTATTCTCTTGCTATCTCTTCGTGTGTCTCCTGTTGTGGAGGTATGCTGCTCCTTTTATAGCCCATAGGCTGCTTGGAAGTGAAGCAAGAAACTTGGTTGCCTTTGTTGAAAGTTTTGGTTCTTTAATAATAAAAAACTTTGAATTTTTGACCAAGCCTTGACTACATTCAATGCTCTTGCCTTGGGCATCAATCTTCTGCAGAAAATTGAATACTTTGGAGGTGAGTCATGCTTGGAGATCAAGCCACCAATTATCCATGCAATTTTCCTTTAATTTTAATCTTAAAATAAGATAAAATTATGTCAAAAATGGATAATATAGATGTGGGCTTTGTCTTGGTCGTGGGAGGCCCATAATATCATGGCAAAGATGTTTGGACCATAAAAACTTGGCATCTTTTGGAAAAAAAACATTTTTGAGCAATGTTGATTTCATGCATTTTCCCAAAATTTAGCCAACTTCAACAAGGTGTGAATCCTTCAATTTTTGTCATATGAAG
This sequence comes from Vicia villosa, assembly GCF_029867415.1. Lineage (NCBI taxonomy): Eukaryota > Viridiplantae > Streptophyta > Magnoliopsida > Fabales > Fabaceae > Vicia > Vicia villosa. The sequence continues at coordinate 134,417,638 of NC_081181.1, read as the reverse complement.
GAGATCTTGCACTTTTTGGAAACCTCAAAGAGTCCTCTAACCAATGTCTTTGGTCTCATGTCAAAATGATATTTGGTTCTCCTTGTGTGTCCTTTTGAAAAAAGTGTCTTTTTGTTGACTTTGAAAATGACCTGTAATGTCTTTGGCCATATTTTTCAAATGGTGAATGCAATGACCATGGGATCAATTGCATTTGAAAGATAATTGAATTTCCTTCAAAATGAGCTTTGGTTGGCATTTTTTGGATGAAGGATGAGAGAGTTATGATCAGTCAAAGTTGAGTTGACTTTTCAGGCAAAAACCCTAATTTTGAATCTTAGGGTTTTGTTGATTTTTGATCTTTCCTTGATGAATTGTGATCATCCAATGATCAAATGTTGAATCCTTTGACAAAATATGGATTTTGACAAAAAATTTCATTTTTGACTGTCAGTTGACTTTTTTGGTCAAACGGGTCGTCTGTTGACTGTTTGAGCTGCTGACGGTGCGTCTGAGTGAATTGAAGTTTGAAAATTTGTATGATGGTACTTTGAGATGTATGGATGTATATGGAATCCACTTGAGCTCTCAAAACTTGTTGCTCCTGTTAAAACAAGAAAAACCCTGATTAGGGACTGTCTGTATAGGAGGCAGTTAAGCGTACCTGATTTTTGTGCAGTGCTGAGTTTCTGCTAATCGTGTGATATTCAGAAGACTTCTAACACAAAAATCTTTGAAAATTTGAATTGTGAATGATTGATTTGATTGATTGTACAAAACACTGAGAGTTGTACTGTCTGCAGTTTGTCTGTCAACTGACTGTTCGTGTACTGAAGCAGCAGTTAAAGTGAAAAAGTCAACTGTCAAAGTTAATTTTCTTTTCTTTTTTTGTTGTTATTTTTGTCTTTGTTTTGTGTGAAGCATGAAAATTTATTTACATGACTTGTTAGAAACAGAAACATAATAAATAACTGATATTTACGGTATGCGGGCAAAATTACCGATAATAACCTGAAAATTGTTTACTGCACAGAAATAGAAATATTTGACTGGCAGAAAACACACAAGTTAAGATTTGATTTTTGAAAAAGAGATTTGAAAAGATTTTGAAAATAATGGAATATAGTACAAAAGTTAGTGGGAAACCAAAAACAATTGTTACCAGTATAGTGTGAGTTTCCTGCTTCTGCGCCTGCAAAAAGAGTTAACTCTGCATGATTGTGTTAGTACTATTTATCTGTAAATAAATAAATAGTATTTGTGATGTAATGAACAGTATTTGGCGTTTGCGTAAGAATAAATTCCTCTGTAAGCCAAGCTACTGTATAAGAAAAGTTTCTGAAATTTAAGTACTTCATATGCTAGGATATTTGAAATAAAAATCCATGATTATATGAAACTCTTAATTTTCAGATTGGAGTTTTCTTGAAAAAAGATGTGGGCAAATTTTGGGGTATAACAGTTGCCCCTATTCAATCTTCTTAAACCTGAAGAGATTGTCTGAAATCTGAAGGTAGAAGATGATTGAATAATTAGATGCCCTGAAAATTTGCACTTACCTTGATCAGAAGAGATGTTGGAAGCTGCATTTGAATGTTGTCTGCGAAATGTTGTTGGCAGATTGAAACATTACCTGAGATGGGCTTTTCAGATGCCATCTGGAAAATGTGTTGAGGGTTTGTTCATCAGAATGAATCCATTGATTATATCTTGATGAAGGACTTGAAAGTTGATCATTGTGGAACCGTCTGAGGTATCACTTTAGATCTGCAAGATTAGATCGTTCTGGAACCGTCAGAGGTATCGCCTTAGATCTGCAATGTTAGATCGTTCTGGAACCGTCGGAGGTATCGCCTTAGATCTGCAATGTTAGATCGTTCTGGAACCGTTTGAGGTATCGCCTTAGATCTGTAATGCTAGATCGTTCTGGAACCGTTTGAGGTATCGCCTTAGATCTGCAATGTTAGATCGTTCTGGAACCGTCTGAGGTATCGCCTTAGATCTGTAATGCTAGATCGTTCTGGAACCGTCTGAGGTATAGCCTTAGATCTGCAATGTTAGATCGTTCTGGAACCGTTTGAGGTATCGCCTTAGATCTGTAATGTTAGATCGTTCTGGAACCGTTTGAGGTATCGCCTTAGACTAGCAATGTTAGATGATAAATGAGTTGAGAATGAGAGTTCTTCAGAGTGAATCTTTGGTTTGATTGTATCTGAAAGGACTGCTTGTCTGAATAAGATTCAGGATGAACACTGCATGTGAGTGAGAACATCTTTGCTGAAGACATCTGTCTACCTGAAAAATCAAGTTAATAATATGCGATGTCTATGATGCATGTATGATATGAGATCCTCGAGCTAGAGGAGAAATATGCAAGTTATGTTGTGTATGAATATGCGTATGATGCATGATTGTGAATATGAATGCGAATATGAGCGTGAATATGAATGTGAATGTGAATATGAGTGTGGATGTGAATGTGAATGTGGCGCATGATTTATGCAGCTTAGAGCGTGTCAAGCTCCTGATTGGGAAAATAAATCCCTGCTAGCCATCTGGAAACGAAGGCATTGTGATTGGGAAAATAAATCCCTGCTAGCCATCTGGAAATGAAGACATCGTGGTTGTTGATGATCTTCTGTCTTGTTTGAGTACCCTTGGTTGGGGAAATTCTGCGAGAACCAGGATGTTCTATTGAAGAACCTTTGATTACTGCTCGAGGACGAACAGTAGTTTGAGAGTTCGAACTTTGATGCCCTTTGAAGTGGGAATGAGGAAGATGCATAATCCTCCGATGCACTATCTGACCAAGTTCGGGTGCGGAGATCACACCTTCTGAAGATAGTAATCTGGAACAATCCTGCTGAGGAATAAGACTTCTTTCGAAAGAAAAATCTTTTTGAGGGATTTGTTGAGGAATGTGTCTCTCTTGGGGAAACTTCCTTCTGATGCTGGTTTAGGATGATGTCCAAATAATTGGGACATGTCCCGAATGCCATTCCTGTTTTTCCTGGTAAACATCAATCATATTCAAATGCACATGTTCATTCAAAATATCATTGGGATGCTCGCGTATTCAAAACAGAAAAAATGAAAATGTTAGTTATAAGCTGCATTGATTTTTGAAAAGGTGCCGTGATAGGCGGATTAGTATAGGGAGACAACAATCCTAGAAGTAGGAAATTGTCAGAAAGTTTTGAAAAGTATTTATGAAAAGAAATAGCTATGTGAGAACGATCCAGTCAAGTTTCAATTCTGCTATTGCCAATCTGTCTTCGAGCATCTCATCCCTCACTTGTTGGAAGAAAGTGATTGGACTGATCGGTGTCTTTGAGGTGTTGAACCTTGTCGGTGAGTAGGCAGCTGAGCGGGACATAGTTGTATGCTTTATTCCCTAATTTTTGCCTAGGCTGCCCTTTCAGGTTTTCAGCCTACCGGGATTGTATTTGTTTTGTCTCTAATTTTTGCCTGGATCGCCCTTTCGGGTTTTCAATCCACCGAGACGCTCATTTTTGCCTAAGTTGCCCTTTCAGGTTTTCAACTTAGCGAGCTGTATTTTTTTTTTTTTTTAAGCAAAGTACTTTTTGACTATGTCCGCATTCACAGGGTGTGGGAAATCCTCGCCATCCATGGTGGTAAGCAACATGGCACCGCCGGAGAATATTTTCTTGATTATGAATGGTCCCTCGTAGGTGGGGGTCCATTTGCCTCTGGGATCACCTTGTGGTAAGATGATGCGTTTGATAACCAAGCCACCAGTTTGGTATGCTTGACTTTTGACTTTCTTGTTGAATGCTTTGATCATGCGCTTTTGGTATAGCTGGCCATGACAGATAGCTGCAAGTCTTTTCTCATCGATCAAGTGTATTTGGTCGAATCGAGTTTGAATCCAATCGTCTTCGTCTAGATCGGCTTCTTTCATGATCCTTAAGGAAGGAATCTGGATTTCGATTGGGAGAACTGCTTCCATACCGTAGACTAACGAGAATGGAGTTGCCCCTGTTGAAGTACGCGCAGATGTGCGATAACCATGAAGAGCAAAAGGTAACATCTCATGCCAGTCTTTGTAGGTTACTGTCATCTTTTGTATGATTTTCTTGATGTTTTTGTTGGCGGCTTCGACAGCGCCGTTCATCTTTGGTCGATATGGAGAAGAATTATGATGTTTGATCTGGAACTGCGTGCAGAGTTCAGTAATCATTTTGTTGTTTAGATTCGTGCCATTGTCAGTGATGATCCTTTCGGGGATGCCGTACCGACAAATGAGATTGTGCTTGATAAACCTGGCTACCACATTCTTGGTGACAGAAGCATATGAAGCTGCCTCTACCCACTTTGTGAAGTAGTCAATAGCGACCAGGATAAAGCGATGTCCGTTGGAAGCAGTAGGTTTGATTTCTCCAATCATATCAATACCCCACATTGCGAAAGGCCAAGGAGCCGTCAGAACGTTTAATGGAACTGGAGGTACATGCACTTTGTCGGCATATATCTGGCATTTGTGACAAGTTTTGGAATGATGATGGCAATCTGTCTCCATGGTAGACCAGTAGTAACCTGCTCTCAAGATCTTTTTAGCCATTGTATGTCCGTTGGAATGAGTACCGAAGGTACCATTGTGTATGTCTTCCATGATTTGTTCTGCTTCCTTCTTGTTTACGCAACGAAGTAAAGTCGAGTCATGGTTGCGCTTGTACAAAGTTCCATTGCTTAGGAAGAATTTGGAGGCAAATCTCCTTAGAAACTTTCTGTCGTTAATAGATGCCCCTTCAGGGTACTCCTGGGTTTCGAGATACCTTTGTATTTCATGGAACCATGATTTGTCTTCCATTTGTTTGGTATCGATCTCATTGCAATAGGCTGGTTCGTCTTGCCTGTAAATGGTGATCATAGGAGCTTCGTCGTCCCAATTGACTTTGAACATGGATGACATGGTAGCTAAGGCATCAGCTAGTTGATTTTCTTCGCGTGGGATGTGTTCGAAAGTGATCTCCTCGAAGTAAGGAATCAAACTCAACACATGTTCTTTGTATGGAATTAGATTTGGGTGCTTTGTGTCCCATTCCCCTTTGACTTGGTAGATTACCAAGGCCGAGTCTCCGTAGACTTCAAGGAATTTGATTTTTAGATCAATTGCAGCTTTGAGACCCAGAATGCATGCTTCGTATTCGGCTATATTGTTGGTGCAATTGAAACACAATCTGGTGGTGAAGGGTGTATGACCTCCTGTGGGGGAAATGATCACAGCTCCGATGCCATTGCCGAGCGCATTAGAAGCTCCGTCAAAAACCATAGTCCATCGGGATCCTGGTTGTTTGTAGTCATTGACTAGCATAATGTCTTCGTCTGGGAAGTCAAAGTTCAATGCCTGATAATCATCTACTGCTTGATGAGCTAAATGATCAGCTACCACACTTCCTTTGATTGCTTTTTGCGAAGTGTATTGAATGTCATATTCTGTTAGGATCATTTGCCATCTTGCAATCCTTCCAGAGAGAGCAGGTTTTTCGAACACGTATTTGATTGGATCCATCTTGGAGATCAGGAAAGTGGTGTGATTTAGCATATACTGTCTTAGTCGGCGAGCCGCCCATGCTAAGGCACAGCAAGTTTTTTCGAGTAGTGAGTATCTTGTTTCACAATCGGTAAACTTTTTGCTAAGATAGTAGATTGCGTGCTCCTTTCGACCGGAATCGTCATGTTGTCCGAGTACACACCCCATTGAATCTTCTAACACAGTTAGGTACATTATCAGAGGTCTGCCTTCCACAGGAGGTAACAAGATTGGCGGTTTTTGAAGGTATTCTTTGATTTTATCAAAGGCTAACTGGCATTTGTCATTCCATCTTTCCACTTGATCTTTCTTCAGTAATTTGAAGATTGGCACACAAGTAGGAGTCATATGGGCAATGAATCTGGCTATGTAGTTTAGACGTCCCAAGAATCCTCTGACTTGTTTCTCGGTACGGGGTATAGGCATTTCTTGAATGGCTTTGACCTTGGCAGGATCAACCTCAATACCTTTACTGCTGACGATGAAACCTAAGAGTTTACCGGATCTTACTCCAAAGGTACACTTGTTCGGGTTCAGTCGCAATCTGTATTTCTTGAGTCTGTCAAACAGCTTGTGTAAATGACTCAAATGTTCTTCTTCGGTGTTGGATTTTGCGATCATGTCATCGACATACACCTCTATTTCCTGATGAATCATATCATGAAATAGTGTTACCATTGGTCGTTGGTAGGTAGCTCCAGCATTTTTTAGACCAAAGGGCATTACTTTGTAACAAAAGGTTCCCCAGGGAGTTGTGAAGGTTGTTTTTTCCATGTCTTCGGGTGCCATCTTGATTTGATTGTACCCTGAGAATCCGTCCATAAAGGAGAATACCTTGCATTGTGCGGTATTGTCAACTAGTACATCGATGTGCGGTAAAGGGAAATCATCTTTAGGGCTTGCCCGGTTCAGATCTCTGTAGTCTACACACATTCTGACTTTCCCGTCTTTTTTGGGTACAGGCACGATGTTAGCTATCCAAGGAGGATAACTTACAACTTTTAGGAATCCGGCATTGAATTGTTTTTCAACCTCGTCTTTGATCTTTTTTGACATATCAGGCTTACTCCTTCGCAGTCTCTGTTTGACCGGAGTGCTTCCTTCTTTGATTGGCAGGCGATGAACTACAATGTCCGTGTCAAGGCCAGGCATATCTTGATAAGACCAGGCGAATATCTCGGCGTAGTCTTGCAACAATTGAATCAGTCTTTGCTTGACACTGTTTTCTAAGTCAGCCCCAATTCTGACCTCTTTCTTTTCTTCGTCACTGCCCAAGTTGATGACCTCAATCGGCTCCTCATGAGGCTGTATGGCTTTTTCTTCTTGTTCTAGAAGTCTTGCAATTTCTCTTGGCACTTCACAATCTTCCTCACTTTCGTCCTCAGTTTGGTAGATCGGATTTTCAAAGTCATGACGGGCAATAGCAGAGTCGTTATTGACTGGATCCAGCGTGTATGTGAATCTGCATGGTAGATATGTGAGTGTGTATGAAGAGAAAAACATAGCTATTTGAAAGCGAATAAAGAAAGAAAAAGGATCACAAAATTTTGAACATGCAAGCATCCCATGATTTTATTGAATGCACATAATCATGATATGACAAACCCTTTTTATAGAAGGACCGTTGTGCTAAGGCACACGGCTTTCAAGCTCATGGTTCGATTGTTCAGGAACCACTTTTATCTTTGCACAATACAAAGAAAACAGGAAATGGCATTTACTCCTGATCAAAGGAGATCACATCCTCTGCTTTCCAGTTGTTCAATCCACCGTTGTTAGCAGGGAGCACCCAGCTGTTCCAGTTGCAGTTGTTCTTTTCGTCTTCCGTAGCATTGATTCCGCTAGTGGGAAAATGCGTAGGTAATTCCTCAGGATAAGTTGGATGATTTGTTGGATATGAGAATCCAGGTGGAGGTCCCTCTATTGGCTGAGCGAGATGCTCGATAAGGCCGTCCCATGCAGTAGGAATGATGTTTTGAATAGAGACTTGTGCATCCTGATAAGGAGTGTACTGTGACAGAAAATAACCTTCGTTGTTTGGCATCTTCCTGGCTTCTTCAAGAGCGAAGTTGTCGTCGTACTGTTCGTCCCATCCAGTCGGGACAATGTCTTTGATGGGAGTTGAAAAGCTCGGAGGAGCGGAATATTTCACCATATAGTCGTATTTGCCGCTGGGTTCTCCTAGCGTGTCCCATACTTCTTTGGGTGGATTTTGATATTGCTGAGTGACGGGACTTGTGATACTTCCGTCATTTTGATTACCCTCTTCTGTTGGAGTAAGATCTTCCAGAGCAATGTAAGAATTCTGAGGTGTGATATACTGGTAGTTGTAACCGTCATTTGGTCCTCCCACAGCATCCCACATTCCCATGGTAATGGGTGGAATTTCGTCTGGATATGGCTGAATGATGTGGTTCAAGTATGTCCCTTCATCATCAATGGCGTTTACTTCTTGGCTGGCGAAGTGTGATATTAACCCTTCAGAGCGAGGATTTTGATCATTCTTTTGATTTTCACCATTATAGCCCAGACCTAGCTTGTCGGACTTGTAGGGTATATCAGGGAGTTGTCCCCATACTGTGCGATCACCCTGTTCAATCATGGCTTTGGCATCTTTGAGAGAAGCCATAGTTGTAGCTGGAGTAGCAGGAATATGCTTGGTGGTAGAGATATCTGGAGATACAACCTCAAAAGCTTGATACGGAGTTTCGATGGATTCGCCCTCCATCTCAACATACTTGTCGTTGCTCAAGTGACTGACCATATATTCTTCTTCGCCATAGACTGTGACAACCTTTCCTTTTACTGGGTATTTTAACTTCTGATGCAGGGTAGAAGTTACAGCGTTTGCCCCATGTATCCAAGGGCGTCCTAGTAAACAGGAGTATGTTGGAAGAACGTCTATTACGGAAAAGATAACATCGAAAGTTTGAGAGCCCACTCTGATTGGGAGCTTAACTTCTCCGTACACCGTTCTTGTTGACCCATCGAAGGCTCTTACAACCACATCACTTGGTTGTAGCACAACTCCTTTGAAGTCAAGTTTTTCCAGTATTACCTTTGGTAACACGTTTAGAGAGGAACCATTGTCTATTAGCACATGAGACAGAGTGGTGCCGTTGCATTCGATAGAGATGTGCAGGGCCTTGTTGTGATTTCTTCCAGCAGGAGTTAGATCCACATCAGAGAAACCAAGACCATTGGGCACTGTAAGACTGGCGACACAATTCTCAAATTGGTCGATTGGGATTTCTTGAGGCACATGCGCAGCTTGAAGGAACTTCATTAGAGCTTTAGCATGAGCTTCTGAATATTTTAGCAGAGATAACATTGAGATTTTTGAAGCAGTATGCCCCAGTTGTTCGACAATATTGTAATCACTTTTGCAGATGATTTTCAATATTTCGTCCATCTCTTGCTTTGATGGATCCTCAGCAGTGATCTCTACCGGATTTTGAACTGGTTCGATCAGTGGCTCTTTGCCTCGAGTGTTGATATCTGGAATAGGAATTGGAACCTGGATTGGACTAACAGCAATATTTGGAGAAATTTCTGGTGAAAAGATTCTTCCACTTCTCGTGATCTTGCTAGTGCCTGCAATGTTACTTACAGCTGAAGTAGTTAGTGTTGCGTCCTCTTTAGTCGAGGGATCCTGCTTAACTCCATGAATGTAAACATTAGTGTCATATCCCCATGGGACAGCTTTGTCTGAGGAGTATGGAAATGGAGTTGGTCTAGCAATGACTACTGATGCCACTTTGAGTGTAGCAGAAAGTTTGAATGGAGCCTTGGTAGAGATTTTGAATGGTAAGCTGGAGATCACTGAGACGTCTTCCATTCTTATCCCGTTGGCAAAGACTTTGCCCAACACGTCCATAGAAGGGAGCCTCTCAAACATAATGATACGGCGATCCATGTGTTTTTGAATTCCCATCTTTAGATTTTCACAACCATTGGGTTGGCGTGAGCAATAAAAGCAGTCGGGATCACAACCTGGAAAGTAACCAGCTTGGATGAACTTTCTTTTGACTTCGAGGAGTGGAATTGATACTTCGTTCACATCATAAATGTAAACTGTGTCTATGATAGCATTAACAGTTTTGTCATGCTTTGGCATAGGTGCTGTGATGACATTTGGAGTTTCTGGAGGATCGAACTCAATTTCTCCAGCATCTATCATGTCTTGGATTTTATTTTTCAGGGCCCAGCAGTGATCTGCGTCATGTCCTGGACAGTTTGAATGATAGGCACATGTTGCATCAGGGCGATAATTCAGAGAAGAAGTATTGACATTCTTCGGAGGACCCCTTAATGTGATCAGATCCGCTTTAAGCAAGTGCTGCAATGCCTGAGAGATTGGCATGTTGATTTTGGTGAAAGTTCTTCTTGGTGCATCTGGTCGATGCGTATATTTTGGCTGTTGATCTTTTTGAGGTGCAGATGCGGAGATCATAACTGCCCCTACAGATTGATGCTGATCACTTTTGTGACTTGTCTGAATTTGCGCTGTATTGACCTCATTTCTGATGGGCCTTTTTGTAGTACCAGAGGAGGATCCTACTTGAATTTTTCCATTTCGAATGCCACTTTCGACACGTTCTCCGGTCAGTATTAGGTCAGTGAAACCTGATGATGAACTTCCCAGCAAATGGCTATAGAATGGGCCAGTTAAAGTGCCCATGAACATGTCGACTAGTTCGCGATCAGATAAGGGTGGTTGAACCCTTCCAGCCATATCTCTCCACTTTTGTGCATACTCTTTGAAACTTTCTTTTGGTCCCATAGACATGCCTCGCAATTGAGTACGAGTGGGTGTAAGATCAGCATTGTATTGGTACTGTTTGTAAAAAGCAGCAGCTAATTCTTCCCAAGTATGAACCTTGGTATTTTCTAGCTGGTAGTACCATTCGAGTTGTGTACCTGACAGACTTTCTTGGAAAAAGTGAATCCACAATTTGTTATCTGTTGTATGAGGTTGTATCTTCCTCACATAAGATCTCAAATGTAGTTTTGGACAAGAAACTCCATCATATTTTGCAAAGACAGGAACTTTGAATTTTGGAGGGATAACAACATCCGAGATGAGCCCCAGATCATTGAAATCTAAGCCAGGTATTTTTTGTATCTCCATAGCTTTCATACGGTCTTCCAGCTGTTGGTATTTTTCATTATCCGGTTCGTCCCCAGAATGATCATTTTCTTCATTTGAAGAGAGAGAGGGTTTAGCAGAACCCTGGTTGCTTTGATTGTCTTCTTGTTCATCATCACCGACTGTTTCAGGGATCGGTGGCTTTGTGAACTTTTTGACTGGGATTTTGATCTTCCTTTTCAGGTGACTCACACCTACAGATCCTTTGGGCTTCTTTTTCTTCTTGATTATCAGGGCTTTCAGTTCTTGCTGCCCCTTTGCCAGTTCCAGAATTGCCACTTGAACTTGGGCATTCTGTGCTTCGAGATTCTTGATACTTGCCTCAGATTCCATCTCTTCTGACTGAAATAAACAGCGAAGAGATGAGAAACCCGTCATGTGAACCTGTTATGCAATGTGTATGACTGGATGCCATGTGTATGCAATGTATGAAATGTATATGCAATGTATATGAATGCAATGTATGAAATGTATATGCAATGCATGAAGTGAAATGTGTGTGCAATTTTTCAAGGATCTTAGAGTTTAGATTTGTTAAAGAAGAAACAAACGTTAGTTAATCAATTTATTTCTTTTTTCTTTTTTCTTTGCCTCATTTGGGCTTACAAGACAGAAATAAAACAAATGATCCTTCAGGTCTCCCGTGGACGCTTTCTCTTTGCCCCCAGGAATGTGTTGATCTGCTGTTCTTCTTGAAGCTGTCCGGTGAGCTCCAATATCCTTCTCTCATAGTCTTGACAGTATGATTTGAAGGTGTCTCTTTCCTCTTTGAGTTGAACCCAAGATTTTTGCAACTCTTCTAGGTCAGTTGGCATGTCCGGGTGTAAAGTAACTTGAGGTTCGTATCCTTCGACCTCTGGCTCAATAGTCACAGGTAGAACAGCAGGATATGGCATAAGGAGTTTCTGAGCATGAGTGCGGACCCATCTGAGGTAGGGTTCCATAGGAATAGAATTCCATTGCCCCAGAGTTTTGCTTTCTATTCTATAGACACTGTCCCAAGCCTGTATGAATCTTCGTCGGTGTCTGTGAGAATCATTCTCGTAATCAAACACAATGCCACGGATAATCATGTCATGAGGACCGTTGCTTCTTGCATATCCGAATTGGCGTAGAGCTAGAGAGGGATTGTAAGTGATACCTCCTTTAATGCCAAGGAGTGGCACATTAGGGTATTCTCCACAATGATCAATGATAGTAATGTCTCTTTGAAAGAAGTTGTTCCATCGGATATCTGAATGAGATAAAGACATGATTCTGTAAGACCATTGTGCTCTTTGTTCATTTCTCAGTACTGATCGGGGAAGATGACATGTAAACCACCTAGCCAGCAGTGGTATACAGCACATGAGAGTTCCTCGCTTCTTCGTGGTACGAGTGTGTAGAGAGTGTAGGATGTCTCCCAGCAATGTTGGTACCGGGTTGCGAATTAGGAAAAGGTTGATGATGTGTACACTTATGAACTGGTCGGAATTAGGGAACAAAACCAACCCATAGATCAAAAGAGCCATAACTTCTTCAAAAGCTGGATAACTTTTGTTTTCTAGCAGTAGTCGAGCCTTTTCCAGTAAGAATTTGGCAAGCAAACCCTCAACTCCACTCTTTGTTTCCCAATTGGATTTGATTTCTGACTTTTGCAGATGTAAAGCAGCAGCAATGACTTCAGGTTTTGGTTTTCTTTCTAAACCAGTGAAAGGTAATTGATCTCGGATTGGTAATCCAATTAATTCAGAGAATTCTTCCAAAGTGGGTACCAACTGGTAATCAGGAAATGTGAAGCAATGATGTTCAGGGTCGAAGAACTGGAACAGGACCCGTATCATGTCTTCTTCAAACTTTGAGGTAACCAAATGGAGTAGGTGACCATGCTTTTCAGTGAATTGAGCATTCCTGGGGAATTCTGCTACCAAGACTTTGAGTTCAGATGGCACCGTTGAGATATTGATTCGGATGTAATCTCTGGTGGCGGGAGCCATTACCTGCAAAAACAAAAGTAAACTCTTTGATCCTTGAAATGTGTAGTGAAAAATGATGTGTTTATGATGCAAACATGTGGCACACAAAAACAAATCAAACAATAGCCTTAGGTTTAAAGGCTTGCATGAGGTTGATAGGTGATACCCTCCCCTCTGAAGTTGAGTTGGTTGAAAACCTGTCCTAGAATAGTATTCGGGTTCTATGATCCTTGGAGACAACATCTCAATACGGCGCTCGGACGGCCGATCAAGAATATTCCTCGAGGATAACTAGCTTCGATCAATTTCAAAGCTAGCCACTTAATAGGCCACAAGTCAAGTTCAACTAAAAGGTTCTAAGACAAATTAGTGTTAATGACACTTCGGAAGCCTAATATACTCCTTGATCGCTTTCAAGGGACATCAGTATAAACCAAAGTATCACACTAACGATGACTACCAGATCAACCGTATCGGTACATGCCGTACAGTTTCCTTGGTCTATTGTCATATACTTAAGGTATCTCGAGATTCGGGTTAGAATCTTTCACACAAGCAAAGTACCCAAGCAAACCTGTGAAAAGTAAAGCAATCAGATCAAACAATTGAAAACATCGAAATGATCTATACTCTAAAGGTAACCCCTTTTGAAAACATTTTGAATTTGTATTCCCCAGCAGAGTCGCCAGTTCTGTGGACCGTCCTTTCGGGCCATACCCCTCCGTGGGTGGGATACGTGAACTGACTCTTTTTTGTCGATCGGACGCTTTCGCGTCACTTTTGAAAAAGTTTACAGAGTCGCCACCGACCTTTTATTTTATCCAATGAAGGAAAGGTTTATAAAAGAAACAGAAAAAAGACCTTTGAGAGATTCTGGGTAAGGGGGTAGGTTATACAAAGGGAAGGTGTTAGCACCCTTTGTATCCATGGTTATCCATGGGCTCTTTAGTTTGCTTAGCTCATTTGATTTACTTTTCAATTGCTTCGGAATGCTTTATCTGTGTTTTTGAAATACCTTTGCAAATAGAATTTGTAATGATCCTTGTGCGGATATATACAAATGCTTGTTTATCTTTCGAAAGATGTTTTGAAAAGAACGTTAATTTTGTAATGATCCGTGTTTGGATGTATACAAAATATTGTCTTTTTGAAAGTTTATTTTGAAAAAACAACAATGTATGAGAATTTTGTTTGTTTTGATTTTGAGCAAGCAAACTAGGAGGTCTACCCTGAGTTATAAGGTCTTTATCCTTGTTCCCTTTAAAAATCTATCCTATCACCGGATATAAACAGAAGGTTCGATTTTGTACTTGAAACAGTAGTAATGTAACTTTGATTTTTGAAAAGAGTGTAAAGGGGTTACCCTAAGAGGTGCAAATGTGATTGTGATTGAATTCAGATATTTATCTTTGAAGTTAGTGATCTAACGGTTCAGTTTTATCTTTGACATACACGCAGTTTATATGTGTGCTGGAAATTAAAATGCGGAAATGTAAAGTGCAGAAAGTAAATCTACGCTATTACATCGATTGTGCGGGAAATGTAAACTAGCCTATTTACATGAATTTGACATCCTATACATTTATCTAGGAATTTTAAATTGCAAGAAATAAAAGGCATATTTTTGTATTTTTGTGATTTATTTTAAATATAATTAATGCATTATTAATTAATTTAAAATAAAGAAAAGATGGAAATATGATTAAACCTAGCAAATAAGTTTAAAAATATGTACAAAATGTTTGTTAATTGATTTTAGAACAAAACTAATTTTTTTGGAATTTTTGAAATTTGTTTTTGGATATTTTAAGTTAATCAAAACATAATTATGCAAATAATTACACAAATAATTAAAACTTAAAGAGAAAATTATCCTAAATATGTACAAAATTAGTTTATGATATATAAACAATATTTAACACAAAGAACAATTTTTTTATGATTTTTTGACTAATTAAAATAATTAATAAGCAAATATATAAATACATACTAATTAATTATGAAAAATATTGAAATTTTGAAGAAAAATAAAATATTTTTATTTCAGAAAATAATATATTATTTTAGAAGTTTAAAATATTTTTTGGGGAATTTTTTGAATTTTTAAACTATTTTTAATTAATTTATCAAAGAAATTAAAATAAAATAGAAAATAAAAAAGGATACTTATTCAGTGTGGAAGTTGACTGAGGGAGCATGGTGTAGCTGCGTGTGTGAGGCGTTGGATTGGAGATTGAATTGATCCAAGGGTTCAGATCTGAGGTCACATGAAGCACATGATTAAAGCAAGGCATGGGATTAGTGGGAGACCAAAGTCAGACTGGTCCCCACCCTCGCCTGCATGGACCAATGGAAACAGAGGAGAGAAGGTTGAAAAGTTGACTGACGAACCACGCTCGGACGCGTGGTCGTCTTCAACCTCCGTCCCATGCACTTTTTCAGACAGATAGCGGGGGTTTTTAACCCCCTCTATTTCACGATACAAAAACGTTATTTTCGGTAGCTTCCCAAACCTGCAAGAACACACGTTAGCAACATATGAAAACAACCCAGATCCACTAAACATGATGCCCTGAATCCAAATATGTCATTAGTTTCGTGGTTTGATGCTCATAGCTATAGGTTCGAAGATGTTAAAGTATGAACACTCATAAGCTTATGTTAATGGCATATGGCTATCCTCACGTGGGAGTTGGCATGTTAAGGCCCAGATCATTTGCATAGGACCTTATGAGCATGATAGGATGGTTGGTTAGCATTGAAATCAGTTGCATATACAAAAACGAAAATAAAATTCATATGTACATGAAGAGTATTATATGCTTTATACGACTCTCATGGGCCTGTGTTTAAAGTTCAATCTTACTCTATTATCTTTGAGAAGATGATTAGAATGCTTGGTTTGTATTAATATTGATTGGAAAATTGATTTTGAAAATTACAAAGTATGGAGATTTTTTGAGAATTTTGAGAGGTTTGTGGCTATTCTCTTGCTATCTCTTCGTGTGTCTCCTGTTGTGGAGGTATGCTGCTCCTTTTATAGCCCATAGGCTGCTTGGAAGTGAAGCAAGAAACTTGGTTGCCTTTGTTGAAAGTTTTGGTTCTTTAATAATAAAAAACTTTGAATTTTTGACCAAGCCTTGACTACATTCAATGCTCTTGCCTTGGGCATCAATCTTCTGCAGAAAATTGAATACTTTGGAGGTGAGTCATGCTTGGAGATCAAGCCACCAATTATCCATGCAATTTTCCTTTAATTTTAATCTTAAAATAAGATAAAATTATGTCAAAAATGGATAATATAGATGTGGGCTTTGTCTTGGTCGTGGGAGGCCCATAATATCATGGCAAAGATGTTTGGACCATAAAAACTTGGCATCTTTTGGAAAAAAAACATTTTTGAGCAATGTTGATTTCATGCATTTTCCCAAAATTTAGCCAACTTCAACAAGGTGTGAATCCTTCAATTTTTGTCATATGAAGGAGATCTTGCACTTTTTGGAAACCTCAAAGAGTCCTCTAACCAATGTCTTTGGTCTCATGTCAAAATGATATTTGGTTCTCCTTGTGTGTCCTTTTGAAAAAAGTGTCTTTTTGTTGACTTTGAAAATGACCTGTAATGTCTTTGGCCATATTTTTCAAATGGTGAATGCAATGACCATGGGATCAATTGCATTTGAAAGATAATTGAATTTCCTTCAAAATGAGCTTTGGTTGGCATTTTTTGGATGAAGGATGAGAGAGTTATGATCAGTCAAAGTTGAGTTGACTTTTCAGGCAAAAACCCTAATTTTGAATCTTAGGGTTTTGTTGATTTTTGATCTTTCCTTGATGAATTGTGATCATCCAATGATCAAATGTTGAATCCTTTGACAAAATATGGATTTTGACAAAAAATTTCATTTTTGACTGTTAGTTGACTTTTTTGGTCAAACGGGTCGTCTGTTGACTGTTTGAGCTGCTGACGGTGCGTCTGAGTGAATTGAAGTTTGAAAATTTGTATGATGGTACTTTGAGATGTATGGATGTATATGGAATCCACTTGAGCTCTCAAAACTTGTTGCTCCTGTTAAAACAAGAAAAACCCTGATTAGGGACTGTCTGTATAGGAGGCAGTTAAGCGTACCTGATTTTTGTGCAGTGCTGAGTTTCTGCTAATCGTGTGATATTCAGAAGACTTCTAACACAAAAATCTTTGAAAATTTGAATTGTGAATGATTGATTTGATTGATTGTACAAAACACTGAGAGTTGTACTGTCTGCAGTTTGTCTGTCAACTGACTGTTCGTGTACTGAAGCAGCAGTTAAAGTGAAAAAGTCAACTGTCAAAGTTAATTTTCTTTTCTTTTTTTGTTGTTATTTTTGTCTTTGTTTTGTGTGAAGCATGAAAATTTATTTACATGACTTGTTAGAAACAGAAACATAATAAATAACTGATATTTACGGTATGCGGGCAAAATTACCGATAATAACCTGAAAATTGTTTACTGCACAGAAATAGAAATATTTGACTGGCAGAAAACACACAAGTTAAGATTTGATTTTTGAAAAAGAGATTTGAAAAGATTTTGAAAATAATGGAATATAGTACAAAAGTTAGTGGGAAACCAAAAACAATTGTTACCAGTATAGTGTGAGTTTCCTGCTTCTGCGCCTGCAAAAAGAGTTAACTCTGCATGATTGTGTTAGTACTATTTATCTGTAAATAAATAAATAGTATTTGTGATGTAATGAACAGTATTTGGCGTTTGCGTAAGAATAAATTCCTCTGTAAGCCAAGCTACTGTATAAGAAAAGTTTCTGAAATTTAAGTACTTCATATGCTAGGATATTTGAAATAAAAATCCATGATTATATGAAACTCTTAATTTTCAGATTGGAGTTTTCTTGAAAAAAGATGTGGGCAAATTTTGGGGTATAACACGTGGCTTGGTTCACGGTTTAAGAAAGAAAGGATAAAGGCTCAAAATTTTATTTATACCCATCCCAATCTTCGTGATGTCCTTCGATCCTATGCTCTGTTAAATTTGCATTTAAGTTCTAGCAGAATTTGAAGTCGTAATATTGAAATTTGATGATGGTTAGAGCACCAGAACTTTTATTTGGACAGACAGTCATCCTTCCTGGTAATACTTTATTTCTGTCGAGGATTTGTAGTGACCTCCTTTGAAATGTTTTCTTTTGTCGAGGATTTTTAGCAACCTCCTTTTTTACTTTGTTATCCCTAACTTTTGCCTGAACTGTTTATTTTGAGATTACAGTCAGCGAGATGTTTTTGATTTTTGATAAGTCACCTTCATAGGTTTTGACTTAACATCTTTCTTCTTTTTTTTTTGGTGGACATTGACTGCCTGACTTAATGGTTGCGGGAACCCATCATTATTTGTGTAAACAACAGCTAGTACAATCGAGTTAACTGAGTAACTACCCTGCCCCAGGTTATGATTAAGGGTTTAATTTGTGTGAGAAAGAAACTTCTACTTCTTCGGCTCAAACGGGGTTGGCGAGGGATTAACATCCTTATATCTCCACTGTTTAGGAATTGAAACAATGCCTGTACATCATCAACATAGTCCTTTCAAAAGCATACTGTATGAGGATGCGGTATCATTTTCGTCATCCTCCCTTAAAAGGCTTACAGCTTAGCAGGAGTTGAATATCACAAAACATATGCAAGGTAAAGACATAATTTAAAATGAGTGATAGCGAAATAATTTATTCAAGACAAACATATGCAATGCACTGATGATGATTATTAAAACAGATAATGTCTATCATAAGTCGAATGTTTAAACAAACAGAAAAAGAAATTGCAACTGAAAGTAAAAACTAATGATCTTAAAGTCCACCCTTCTAGCCATCCACAATATTAGCACTCTTGTTGTGATTAGGCATGGTTGCAGGAGCGTCGAACTCGATTTCTCCAGTGTCGATCATATCTTGGATCTTTTTCTTCAATGGCCAACAATCATTAGTGTCATGTCCAATGCTGTCGGAGTGATAAGCGCACCTTGCATTAGGGTTATATTAATGAGATGCGGTATTAGGCTTCAGAGGAGGATCCTTTAAAGTAATCAACCCTGCTTTCAGCAACTGTTGTAACGCTTCAGCCAAAGTTATGTTTATCTTTGTGAATTGTCTTTTAGATACGCCTGGTTTACGCTGGTTGCCCCCTTGTCGTTTCAGCACTTGATTAGAGGCTAGGACTGCTCCCACAGTATTAGATTCATTCCTCTCATTATGCGCCTTCTTTGAGGTATTAGAATATGTAGCCACTTGAATTTTACCGCTTCAGATACCGCTTTCAACACGTTCCCCAGTCAGTATAAGCTCAGTGAATCCAGATGATGAACTTCCCAGCAAATGACTATAGAAAGGGCCAGTCAGTGTATTCATAAACATATCTACCATCTCTCTGTCAGCCAAGGAAGGTTTGACTCTTCCAGCTAGATCTCTCCATTTTTGAGCATACTCCTTAAAACTTTCCTTGGGTCCCATAGACATGCTTTGTAGTTGCATGCGAGTCGGTGCAAGGTCAGAGTTATATTCGTATTGCTGGTAGAAAGCAACAACCAAATCCTCCCAAGTACGGATGTTGGTACTTTCTAGTTGATAATACCATTCGAGTTGAGTTCTGGATAAGCTTTCTTGAAAGAAATGGATCCAGAGCTTCTTATCAGCAGTATGAGTTTGAATCTTCCTTACATAAGACCTCAAGTGTAGTTTAGGACAGGAGACTCCATCATACTTAGCAAAGGTCGGAGTCTTGAATTTCGGAGGAATGACAACTCCAGAGACGAGTCCTAGTTCCTCAAAATCTAGACCAGGCACCTTCTGAATTTCCATGGCTTTCATACGTTCTTCCAGCAACTTGTATTTGTCATCAGGATGTTCATCCTCATGGTAATAGTCCTCCTCTTCTCTGGAGGGCTTGGCAGAATCATGGTTATTCTTTGCATCGGTTTTGATACTAGCATCATCATCTTGTTCTTCGTCGTCATTGTCTTCAAAGGCTTCGGCATCCCTGAGTTGCAAGATCGGTCTAAGCCTTTTCCCCAGAGTCTTCTTACCCTTCTTCTTCTTTTTCTTGGTAATGATGGTCTTCAGCTCTTCTTGCCCCTTGGACAAGTTCAGAATCAAAGCTTGGAACTGGGCATTCTAAGCTTGAAGGTCTTTGACTGATTGCTCGAGATTCATGATGCTGAAATAAACAGCGAGGTGGTAAGAAACCTGTGGTGGAAACCTGTGATGCAATGTTATGAATGCAGATGCAATACTTTCAAGGATATTTAAGGAATCTAGTTAGCAACATTGGAAAATGATTTGGTCGTATCTTTGTTTGAAGAACTCTGATTCTTGAATGTTCTTCTTTGGAAATTAAGCTCACCATGTCCAGTGGGTCATCGCCTCTGATTCAGGATAACTGAGAATTTGAAGGTACATGGCTAGAGGAAAATAAATCCTCTTGCCCCTTGATAGGTACTGAGTCTCTGAATTAGAAGGTATGTGGCCGGAGGAAAGTAAATCCTCTTGCCCCTCGATTAGGAATTCAGTCCTTGATAAGAGTACCTGAAATTGTGCTCCCTAAATTCCTAAGATCCTTGAAAGGGTTAGTTAAATCATGTTATGCTTATGATGTCATGATGTCATGATGTCATGCGAATGCAATGCATCAGACAAAACGTAAGGTAATAAGGACAAGTGAGTCCCACAAGAAAAACTTGCAAGAAAACCAAAGGGTTAGTAGCAAGCACAGACAAGTCACACAAGTGTCCTTAAGTTTAAAGGCTTGCGTGAAGTTCGTAGGTAAATACCCTCCCCACTGAAGTTAAGTTGGTTCAACCTGTCCTAGAATAGTAACCGGGTTCTATTGTGCTCATATCCCTGATTTTACTCGCGGGCGTTGTCTAAACATGGCACTCAGCTAGCCAGCCAAAAGCATCCCTAGAGTCTAATCTCAATGAGTGTAGCGTCGAGTATCAACCAGCTTCAGTCAGGAATCCAAAGCCAGCTATCTCGCTACTTCTTATAGGCCAAAGTCAAGTTCAACTAGGGTTCTAAGGGCGAATTAGTGCTTATGACACCACGCGGTAGCCAAATGTCTCCTCGATCATATTCAAGGGCCATCAGGACAAACCAAAGCGCCGCACTAACGGTGGCCACTAGTTCAACCATAACGATACATGTCGTACAACCTCCCTGGTCTCATGCCACATACCTAAGGTACACTAGATCCAGGTGTAGGATCTTTCACACAGTAGAATACCCAAAACAGCCTTTAAAGATAAAGCAAACAAGTCAAACAAATTTAAAGTGATCCTAGCTCTAAGGTAACCCCTCTTTTATTCGAAAGCATCCACAGCAGAGTCGCCAGTTCTGTAATACGGTGAACTGACTTTTAATCGAAATGTTGCGGATAGCAAGAGTCGCCACCGACTTTTATTTTATCCAATTAGAAAGGCTAAAAGAACAGGAAAATACCTTTTGAAAAGATTTTGAGTTCGGGGGGTAAGTTATACAAAGGGAAGGTGTAAGGCACCCTTTGCATCCATGGTTATCCATGGGCTCTTAATTGCTTAGCTCACTTTGTTTATTTGAAATGTTTGAAGTGTGTTTGGAAAAAAGATCTCGAATTAGAACTTTAGCTTGTAAATAAGCGTAGTCTTTTGAATTTGATTTTGAAATGAGTGGGAAAATGTTTGAATTTAGAGCAAGAAATTAGTAGCAACTACCCTAAGTTTGAAAAACGTTCTTTTAGCTTTTCGGGCGAAAGGATCTATCCATACCATAAGAAGGCAGGAAGTCTTTCAATTGGATGTTTAAGGGTCATCGGAAATAATCGTTCGCCATAAGACTGTACCTTGCCATAAAGAGGGCAGGTAGTCTAAGGGAAGGATATAATAGTCAATAATCTTTTTAGGCATCATGCGAGGATACCTTAGCAATTGGGACAATCATCTTTTACCGAGGCAGCTTCGAGGGACAAAATTGATGATATCACTAAATAAGGCGACCTTTGCTTTAGGTATCCTCGGAATCGATGGACTTTGACTATTTAGTACG
Organism: Vicia villosa; assembly: GCF_029867415.1. Lineage (NCBI taxonomy): Eukaryota > Viridiplantae > Streptophyta > Magnoliopsida > Fabales > Fabaceae > Vicia > Vicia villosa. The sequence continues at coordinate 134,395,938 of NC_081181.1, read as the reverse complement.
ATTAGAGGCAACAGGCAACAAGGTAACAAGGCAACAGAAGAGGTTACCCTAAAGGTGAGTGTGTGCACCAATCACGTGCTTGTATTCAGATAATATTTATCTTATAATTATAGTTATTCTAATTCTGTTAAAGGCTTGCACTCCCTAAGATTACTAACCACGCAGTTTAAAATTGCAGAATTTAAAGGCAGAAAGGTAAGTGTCCTACGCTATTACAATAAACACCTGCGGGGAAGGGGGAATTAAAAGGCAAAAGAAAATAAGAGGGAACAATAATTAAGATAAACCCTTGAATGCCTTGATCTTCCTCAAACTCTCAACCGACTCTGAAAATTAAAAGGAAAATAAACAAAGGTTAGTGTATTACAGATTCAATGGCTATTGAGGGAAACCTTATTAAAAGGCAAAATAAAATAAAATAAAATAAAAATAAAATGATATTTAAACAAGAGGGATTAGAAAACTTAGCTTTTTTTGATCTGATAAGGCGCGTTGTCGGAGGATTTTGATTAAACTTGAAAATTGAGCACAAAGAAGAGAAACATTAGTGCATTACTGATCTAAACCCTAACTGATCACAAACCCTAAAAATTCAAACCCTAAAAAGGTTACTCAAGAAAACTTATTGTGACCTGAACAAGGTTTATGAAGCTAATGACAACAAACCTAAAATTACTACTAAATCATTTAGTTAATCAACCTAATTAATCTTACTCAAATTTAAATTACAAAACTGAATCATAAATCGGTTAGCCATAATTCTAAATTAATATAAAGTTATTAATTTATTAATTTATTACCTAATTAACTAAATAATTAACCTAATTATTAATTAAATTAAAATTATTGACTAATCTTTTAGCCTAAAATTAATTGTTGACTTAACATGCTAATTGGTTGTTTTTTAAGAAAAAAAAGTTAATAATAAATAGAAAAAGTAGTTTAAGAAGAAAAGGAAAAGAAAAAATAAAAAAAAAAGAAGGAAAAGAAAAAGAATTATCTGGTTGGGGCGTATGATCCGGTGAGGTGAGCCTGTGCAGGTGCATGGTGTACTTTGTCTCCCTGCGCGTTGGATCATTCTGGGTGTTGATCTAACGGTTGGTATTGGAGAATGCATTGTATGCCTGCATTGACTGAGAAGCGCTGGATTATACAAGTTATTTTGTGAAAAAAATACTTGCATAGCCTGGGAATCGAACAGGCTCCTTTATAGTGAAAGGTTTCATTCCTTTGCCAGCTGTGCTAGAATCATTAGTCATACATATAACTGTCGCGGGCGAAAAATCGTTTTGTCCTTTTTTTCGGGATGAGACACCTGATGCCTTCTTTGGGCTCGAGTGCTCATAAAAAAATGATTTTTCTTTTGTTCCGACCAAACTTTTTATTATTTCCAAAGGAGGAAAAGGAAAAAAGCTGCAATAACCTAAAAAGTGGGGGAGAGATCTTGGGTAAGAGGGTTGGTTATACGAAGGGAAGGTATTAGCACCCAACGTATCTATAGTACTCTATAGGATTCTTTATTGTTTTTCATTCTATGTTATGGTGGGGGTTCTGTTGTGAAATAGGTGGGACCTAAGGTGTTTGTTTGATTATGCTCGCAAAGATCATCGCGATCCTCTGCATACATATCCCCTAATGGGAATCAGAGCATCTGTAGCTCGGGGTCTACGGGTGCTAAGGTTTGAATGGTTTGAGAGAGAAGTTTTGCTCGCCAAGGAATAAGACCTTGTGCCTACGTATTCTCAAAGGGATGTTGAGAAAGTCAGAGCAATCGTAGTTCCCACTTATGCTAGTGGAAGCAAAGGATAAGAGACAAATGTCATCTAAATGTTCGATGTATCTAATCTATATCATCACATACATTTGTTTGTTTTTGTTTGAAAATCTTTTCATTATAAGCCCTGGGCCATGCCACTTATGGTGCTTAGAATGATAAAGATGTTTTTTTTAGCCAGCCTTGTGGCGAAAACTTTCAAAGAAGTCAGCCTTGTGACAAAAAGTTTTGATTAATCAGCCAGCCTTGTGGCAAAAGTTTCAATAAAGTCAGCCTTGTGACAAAAACTTTGATTAATCAGCCAGTATGGTGGCAAAAAGGTTTGATTGATTAGCCAGCCTTGTGGCAAAAAAGTTAAGTTGACTGATTGATTGATTGTTTGTTTGTGATGATATAGATGAGATACTCCTATCATAAAGATGATAAATGTCTAATCTCCTAGGGTATTTGATTTGGATATTGGGGATGCTTATAAGAAGCCCGTGGGTCCTTGTACGAAGCCCAAGAGGAGGCTATCCGAGGGTCCTTGCATTGTAAGCCCAAGAGGAGGCTATGGGAGGGACAATCCAGGGTCCTTGCATTGTAAGCCCAAGAGGAGGCTATGGGAGGGTCACTCGTTTGTACAAAGCCCAAGGGGAGGCATGGTATAGTTGGTTTGAGCTCTTAGAGCGATTTCACCGGGAAACCATACTCTATGTCCTAACCTAAACTAGTGGAGATTCTTTGCACGAAGCCCAATAGGAGGCTATGGGGAACCTAGTATTGTACTAAGTTGAACAAGCACACATATCACACATATGAACAAACATGAACAAGTATGAACAAACATGAACAAACATGAACAAGTATGAACAATTATATATATATGACAAAGTGTGTGTATATAATGGAGTTTATGAAGGAAATATACCTGTAAGCATGATCCATTTGTATACACAGGGCTCGGGACTTGTACTCGGGAAAAGACCCACTTGAGTTTATTCAAAGCTATGTAAACAGGTATTCACAAAAGGGCTTGGGACTTATACCTACATGGAGGCCCATGGTATTTTTGGGAAGATTTAAAGAAAACCTTCATTTTTTGATTTGTTGTTCGAAGTTAAAAAAAACAGATTGAACGAGATATATACAGAAAGGTGTGTGTACAATGAAATACCTAATTTCATGTACAGGAATGGGACTTATACCTATGTGGAGGCCCGTGTTTTATTTGCAAAACATGGTTGATTGTTTTATTTACAGACGCGTCGTTTGAAAAAAAACGTTTGGAAGTTGTTTTGAAAGAAGTTTTCTGTTTGAAGAAACTGAAACTGTACAAAGGCAAAGATATGTACAAAAGGGGCTTGGGACTTATACCTACATGGAGGCCCATGGTATATTTGAAAAGTTTTGAAGTTTTGTTGTCTTGAAAATGATTTGAAAACTGTTTGAAAAAAAATTTTATTTTGAAGAAGTTTTATTGTTTAAAAGAAAAAACTGTACAAAAAGAAAAGAAATGGGACTCACACTCTCTAATATTCGAGAGGCCCCACTTCGTTTTGAAAATCAATTGATCAATCAAAGAGATTTAATCAATAGTTTCTTTTGAAAAGAAAAATCAAAAAGAAATGGTTATTGTTTTAAAAAGGAATCGCGATCGCTTGTTTTAAAACGGTTTGAATTTGACAAAAGAAATCAACTTAATTAATATAAAAACAAATTTTATGCTTAATTAAGACCTAAGTGATTAGGGTTTGATCACAAAAATATTTACAAGTGATTAGGTTTGAAAATTAAATGAAAGAACAATATTTAAAGTATTTAAAAACACTTAAAAATGTATCATTTTAAACCTAATTAAAAGTATATTAAATAAATCTTTTTTTGTGATTTTTTTTGATATTGTCAAAATATGCATATTAAATAAGAGGTGTGTAAAAAATGAGTTAATTTGAATGGTTAATTAATTAGATGAAGTTTGTTAAAAAATGAAAGAAAATAGGTTGCAAAAAATTGGATTTGTCTCCACTAGGGCTTGAACCCACGCCCTGAGGTTCACCACTCAAAACAACAACCAACTGAGCTGCGCGTGCAGCTTGTTTATGATACACGTTCAACACATTATATTTTAAAACAAATATTTGAATTTTCCAAACCAAAAAACGCGCCAAGAACACAACCCTAACTGAATTTTGAATTTCTTCAAATCTGTGTTGTTTTGATCAAGTAAAGGGTCTATCTCACTTGGTTTTGGACGAGGAACATGATGGTGATCTTTAATTTCATTTATTTTCACTCTAAGGCTATCAATTTTCTGATGAACACGAAGAACCCTAATTCTGAATTTCAATCTGAAATCGTGTATGTGCATGATAAGTTGCAATTGATTGAGGGCTAATGATGCATACATATGCAGAAACATGATGGCAAATCAATTTTTCATTTATGATGCATGTATCATGGAGTTTGAAGTTCAAGAGAGCTTACCTTCAAAAATGGCCAACTGAGAATTGAATTCTGATCTGGAGGTGTTACAGATGCTTTGTGATGATCTGGATAGCTTCAATGATGATTATGGAAGGTGTCTGGATGTCTGGAACAAGCTGAATTCATCTGAGCATGGCCATGGCACCCGATCTGCAGTTGCTTCAAGTATGAATCGAATTTGAAGATGGAGGTGTTTCAGATCATGGATGATGGTTGGGATAGCTCATATATGGTATATGGAATGTGTTTGGATGTTTAATTTGGACAGAAATGAGCTAGAATGAAAATTGGCATGATAAGGCTCATTATGTGTTCATATGGAGGTTGAAATGCAATTCTGAGTTTTAGGGTAATTTGAGGTGTGTGAGTGGTTCAAACACTTCCTAATTGATGTTTAGAAGTTGTTGGAATCATCACCTTGGCCAGAACTTCAAGGATTTGGAGGTTGGAATTTCTACCTCCTTGAAACTTAAGAAACTTGCATTCTAAGAAAGAAAGAGAAAACCTATAATTTGTGAGGTTTTGGTGTGATTATGAATTAAGTAATGACCTCTATTTATAGGCCAAGGATTCTGAACTCCAAGCTTTGCAAGTTGATCAAAGAATGGTGATTTGGCATTTGGAGATAAAATGGAATCTTTACATTTAATGCATAATGGTTAAAAGTGACTAAACCATGGTTAAACTTCAAGCTTCTTATCCTCTTCCATTCTGATCTTCTAACCAGAAAATATCTTCAATTATTGTCTTGATGCATCATTACTTGCATTATTTGGCAAAATGGTTCATAACTTAGTGAAAATGGCTTGAAATTTCAAGTGAAAATGATCACTAAATGCATAATTCAAAACCATAGCTATGCTCCATATTTTTTCATGCTCTTGGACATTTTGGAAAGCTCATGTTACATACTTCAAAACCCTAGTTGAAAGTTTCTTCAAGACCTTTAAGGAAATGGGTGAAAAAGATCCATGAACTTGGAAGAAAATGAAGTTTTAAGTGAAATTTTCAAAAGATACCAACTTTGAAGCTCCATATCTCTTAAATGGTTGATCTTTTGGAAAAAATTTATATGTGACAAAGTTGTTCATTGGATCAAAATCTACAACTTTCATGTTGGAAGTTTTTTTCAGGTTGTAGGTGAAATTTTGAGTTATTCCCTTCCAAAGTTTGGAAAAAACCATTGAAAAACACTTAGAAATTTTTCTAAGTATAAAAGTCAAACTTTGACTTTTTGATTCTTGATTGATTTTCTTGATTTTTCTTGATCAAATGACTTCATATATCATATATTGATGATTTGAAACTTCAAAAGTCATGGTTGACCAAAATTCCCCAAAAGTCAATGGTGATTTTGTACAGTTGACTTTTTTTCAGACGAATCGCGTTTCTGGAGATTTCAAATGAATCAAGCTATCCTCATCCAATGAGTGGTATGAATGGATCATATTGAGGTATTGGAGGATATTGAATCATAGTTTGAGTTGTGACACCATGTCCTGATTAAAAAGGCAGTTGTTCAGTGAATTAGGTCAAAAACCCTAATTGTCGACCAGATGAAATTGATGACTGTAGGTCTTGAATTGAGATACAATTTCCATTGTATATTGTCATAGGGATTATTTGAAGATGATTGAAACCTTTGATTGACTTCCTGGGGATTTTTAGGGTTTCCCAAATGTGATCCCTGATTTCAGTCCCTGATAGTTCAAAACCCTAATCTGAGGATTTGAAATTTCACTGTTGATCAATCCCTGTATAGGAGATGTCTTGAGCCAATAGATTAGGCCAAAATGATGTACTTGGGGTCTTGAGGTCATGTCCCAGGTCATTAGGTCAAATTCTGAGCAAAAGTCAAGAGTATGATGTCTTCAGTCAAAACCCTAATTTGGTTGATTCAGTGCTTTTGAGCTTTGTTGAAATGGATCTCTGAGGACCAAATATTGATTGTTGATGAAGATAGTTCTTTTGAGATGGAGGGAGAACAAAACCCTAATTAATTGTTACTTGTACTGATGAGAGGTGATTTCTTGATTAAACCCTGCTGAGCACAAGCAGCAAACACAGGCTATGCAATTTGTTAGAGATGCAAATGATGTATATGCAATGATATGAGGTGGTATCTAAGGTCAAAAATTGGGGTATGACAGATGCCCCTATTTAAGTTTCTTCAACCTGAGATATGAAGATTGAAAATCTTCGTTTTGATAGGGTGGAAGAGACTTAAATATCAGAAGACGCGAATTTTGGACCTAAGATACCAAAATTGCGAATGATGCAAGGATATCTTTACCGAGGGATATCAAAAACTGACTCCGCTGGGGAAAAGAGATTGGGAAGGATGTCTCAATCCGTTTTTAGGAAGAGAATCCGTTTTTGTTTTTCGGGAAAGCAAGTGTATGCTTCACCAGGGAATGATAGCTTTGTAAGAAAAGCTTACCTATCGACATTACCGACTATCTGCATGGGGATAGACTTGTTAATAATGCGAAGGTGAAAGGTGTGAAACCGTATTACCGACTATCAGCATGGTGATAGTCTTGACATGGTAAAAAGAGTTTCAAAGGTTCGGTTAATATTACCGACTATCAGCCTTGTGATAGACATGTTTAATAATATAACCAGAACAAAAGATTACCGACTACCAGCCTTGTGATAGTGGTTTTGAAGACATGATCAATTATCAGCCGAGTGATAAAATGATGTTGGAGACTTTGCTAGGGAAATTACTGGTTATTCAGCCTTGTGAACAGTAATAAGGCCCTGATTGTCAAATGGTCTTCATGATTGATTTCCTTGAGAGGAAAAAGCTTTTGAAAGAGAAATAAGCTGCTCAGACGATGAGGCTATTGCTTATGGTCTGTTTGTCTCGACTCTGTTTGGAGAATCGGAATTTGAATCTTTGGTAAAGACAGGGTTCTAACCAAGAATGAATTGGAAAGAAATAGTCAAACAAGACTTTGTACCCATGAGGAATGAACTCAACTGGGGATTTCCTCCTTTGTTTTGAAAGGAGAAACTAAAGCAACCTTCTTCCACGAGGAATGATCTCAGTGGGGAGCTGGAGAAAGAAGATGTTCTTTCTGCTTATGGGTGACAATCTATTGGAGAGATGACACGCCCATACCTGCTTCTTTTCTTCTTTTTTCTTTTCTTCTTTTTTTCTCTTTTTTTTTTCTTCTTTTTCTTTTTTTTTTTGTTTTTTGGGATAAATATATCCTGAACAAGTGATTTTGAAGCAAACATTGAAAAATGCAAGAATGCATAAATGATGCAAATATGTATGAATGATGAATGTCATGAATGTCGCATGCATGCTAACGATACTGACAGACAAAGAAGTATATACTGGAGATGGACCGACGTCGCAATACAACCAGATACTTGGCAAATGTTCTTCAACACGGTGTAGATAACACGGGTGATGAATGGTGTTGCGTGCTTTAAACTTCTCTGGGGAAGATAAGCATCTTTACTGAGATGGAAAAGCTTCTTCACTGGAGATGAAAAATCTTCGTCACTAGGGATAAAAGACCTTCTTCACTGGGGATAGAAGAGCTTCTTTACCTCGAGGGGTAATTGCTTCAAGAATTCTTTTCTGGGACCAGAATACCGTTGTCTCAACAATTTTTCAGGGATAACCCTTTTGTTCATCCTACGGAGACAACTGCTGATGTTCCTTCCGTTGTTCACCATTTAAAGGAAAGTTTCGCTTTTATTTTGAAAAAGTGAAATAAATTCATTTAAAACTTTTTTTCTCTTTTTTTTCAAAAGTGAATAACACAATTAAAGCATCATTTTGCAAGCTAAAAGAAATTAGAGATTGCTAACAATTGGGCACAAGGCTCAAATTTATTTAATAGGATGGTAATCAGCTAAAGGCGTGATTCCATGGAGTATTTACAAAAGTTGGAAATGGTAATTATGCGGAAAAGGCTACATTGAAAGCAATAACCACTATTCCCCCCAACAACTTTGAGTTCCGATTGTGCTTGTCGCTTCAGATTGGTGATGATTTGATCGTAGATCCTTTGATGGAAAAGACGATTCAGGTGACGAAGTATGGACTGATGCAGTTACTTTGTCATAAATCCCTAATTTTTGCCTAGATTGCTGTTATACCCCAAAATTTACCCGCATCTTTTTTCAAGAAAACTCCAATCTGAAAATTAAGAGTCTCATATAATCATGGATTTTTATTTCAACAAATATCCTGACATATGAAACACTTAGTTTTTAGAATTTTTCTTATACAGTAATCTGGCTTGCAGTTGAATTTATTCTTACGCAAACGCCAAATACTGTTTATTACTTCACACATGCTATTTATTTGTTTACAGATAAATAGTACTGACACAATTGGTACAGAGTTAAATCTTTTTGCAGGCGCAGAATCAGGAAACTCAG